>NC_081558.1:166313901-166402576 GCF_022355385.1 Mustela nigripes | reverse complement strand
CCGGGGATTGAGGAAGCGAGACTGATTGGCTGGCTGCAAGCATGGGTGAGCCCGTGCTCGCAGCGTGATCACGGAGAGGGGCGTGGACTAGATCGGTGATTGGCCGAGGTAAAGGATATAAAGCGAGAGACTGTCGGGACAGAGAGAGAACTAATAAGCTTGCCACCCATCACGTTTGCGGGTCGTTCTTGCCAGCGAGAGCGACATCGGAAGAATAAACATTGTTAAAATGTCTATACTGCCAGAGCAATCTATACTTTTAATGCTATTCTGATCAAAATTCCACCGGTATTCTTCAAACAGCTGGAGTAAATAATCCTAAATTTGTATGGAATCAGAAGAGACCACGAATCGCTAAGGAAATGTTGAAAAACAAAAATAAAACAGGGGGCATCACGTTACCTGATCTCAAGCTTCACTACAAAGCTGTGATCACCAAGACAGAAAGGTACTGGCATAAAAACAGACACATAGACCAGTGGAATAGAGTAGAGAGCCCAGATATGGACCCTCAACTCTATGGTCAAATAATCTTCGACAAAACAGGAAAAAATATACAGTGGAAAAAAGACAGTCTCTTCAATAAATGGTGCTGGGAAAACTGGGCAGCTATATGTAGAAGAATGAAATTCGACCATTCTCTTACACCGTACACAAAGATAAACTCAAAATGGATAAAAGACCTCAATGTGAGACAGGAATCCATCAGAATCCTAGAGGAGAACATGGGCAGTAATCTCTTTGATATCAGCCACAGCAACTTCTTTCAAGATACGTCTCCAAAGACAAAGGAAACAAAAGCAAAGATGAACTTTTGGGACTTCATCAAAATCAAAAGCTTCTGCACAGGAAAGGAAACAGTCAAGAAAACAAAGAGGCAACCCACGGGATGGGAGAAGATATTTAACGGTCTTTTAAAGGACTGTGATTCCACAGTATCAGAATTTCCCCTTGTAGGTAGGAAGGACAAATGACTCTAAGGCTGAGGTGTGACACAGGCATGTAGCCAGTCACCTTTAGTTGGCCGATTTTTATTCTTTTCCATATAGATTCTACAGTCAGCCATTTCCCTCAGCCCTTCCTCCTGTGTCTTGTCCCACAGGTCTAATCCCCATCCCAAGATCACTCGGGCCATTTACTGTTCTCTACTTCTGATGTGTATGATAAAGGAAGTTGTGGGGGGAAAGGGCAAGGACAAACAAGTCTGGAATTTATTCTCTGGCTTGGATTTCAATTCTAAGACTGAACTGTGCTAACTTACACACCTCTTACTGATGTGTCCACAGTCCTCACAACCACTACTATCTCCATTCTTTATAGAAATGCAGATTTAGCACATGTACATAAAACTCCTTGAGTAGAAGAGTAGGAAAATGTTTATTTAATCCTGAATAGTAACAGTGAGGTATTTTCGTGGCTCAGGCAGGATACACTTGATTGGAATATGTGAATTTCAAGTGTGGCTAACTGTCAACCTGAAGTCCTAAAGCCAACTGATTATAAAAAACAATGACCATAAAATTAGACATGTAATCTGACTTCCTCCATGTATATTTTCCATATGTAATATTTGAATGCAGCTAGAACTTTAAAATGCCATACAGTCTTGCATAAATCACTCCCATGTTAATATTCACCTGTGGATTTCAAAAAGGTTAAACCATTTCATGGAGGCCTTATGGGCTAATAAAATTAAATGAAATAAAAGCTGCTACAAAACGTTTGATTTTTATTTGGATGATATAATTAGGAGTGTTGACTCTTTTGATATATAACTGATAAAATACCATCTATTACATCTCCAGAGTTCCAGTCAAAGTTTGCTCAACTTCACTACCAAAAGATAATTCTATTAGAGATATCCTTAAACAAAAGGTTCCCATCCTTATTTCTTATTTTGTCCTAGACAATTCCTCTCATTCTCAAGGCCTAAACAAAAACCTAAACAAAAAATTAGACTAAAGTCTTACAATGCGTTCAAAAGTCAAAAATGTCACTTGGATTATTTGCTGTTATGAATTCTGATTATTAACACAAGCTTCTAGAATTTAACAAGCATTTTTGTTTTTTTCATCTTGATTGGAAAGCATCTTAAATATAGAAATAAATAATAAGAGCAGAAGTAGTAAAGAGGAGGTTAACAGGTTGAAGGGTATGGGTGCTGTCAAACTGTTCACCATAATAAATAAGTTGTATTGATTTTGGTGCTCATCTCCTCTGTCTTCACAACTACATTTTTACCATTCCACTTTTTTTCTCTCATTTTAAAGAACATAATTCACTACATAAAATTTGGAATTATAGGAAAATATATAGAGGTTTTGAGGACATGTACACATAGCCAATGGTGATCTTTCTTAATCACACATACACATTTTTAATGTACACTATATTGGCTAACAGTATTACAGCAAAAGAATTCTAACTGCCATTAAACATTCTTCATGAATATAATTTTAAAGGATGAATTATATGGATATACCAACATTTACATAATTATTTCCTGCCATGAACACTTGGGTTATTCTCAATTTTCTTCTATTATAAAGTGATAACATGAAGTCTTTGGTCATACACATTTTAATTTTTTTGTTGAGACTTTGACTTTATTTAATTAAAAAATACTTTTTATTTGACTATAGTTGACATGCATTTTAATTTTTAAGGGGAGAATCACAGAATGTTTTGAGCATAGGATAATAGGGTCATAACTAAACTGGGTAAAATTTTATGAATATGCATAAGACCCTTTCACATGTTAAAAACAATTTATTCTTCTACCAGTTATGTATGATGGTTACCACTGCACAAACCTCAAAAGCATAAAGTATTTTTAGTTTTGAATTCGTTTACTTCAATAGTTGACTGGCATTTCAGTGGCATATGTTGATGTTTCACTTTAAACTGCTTTAATAGTTAGAAATAATGCAATTTTTGTTTTGTTTTGTTTGCCCTGTGCATTTCTTCTCTATCTTACTGGTTTTGTATGTTCTTTGTCTTGTTATCCATATTATTTTAGGTACCCCTCATTGAAATGAGCTCTTTATTTATTGGGATAGTGAACCTCAATTAATGTTACAATTGTTGTAAATGCTTTCTCCCCAGTTTAATTTATTTTCTTCATTATCTTATTGCAGAGACTTTACCTCTGTTCTTCTGGTTTTAATCTCCTAATGAATAAATAAAATCTAATTAGTGTAATAAGAAGACACAGTAATCAAGGGATACTTTAAGTATCTTGTCCATTCTGCCACTTCCTTAAATGGAGTCCTTCTTTGGTCACTCCATCTTTATCTGCCTATTTTATTAAGTTAGGGTAAAGAAATGGAAAGCTATGGAAAAATTAGTTAAGAATAGGAACAGGGTATGGACATGGAATTAACTGTAGAGAATTTATTGCACCATATAAAACAACCATTTACATAAATGCAACTACAAGAGTTGGGAAGATGGAAGCACACTTTCACATTACAGAATGGTTGATTTTTATAATTCCATTCCTTTATCTTGATCTTGGGTAATTCTCACTTTTTTCTACTATTACACTTGCTTTCAGAACTTTAGAATAAATTATCTTTTTTCATTTCAGCTCCTTTCAAAATGCAAAAGCCGAGTACCTTAACTCCTGCCTGTATTACCATCATACCAGCATATTTGTCTAACAATTTCTCCTAAGTTCTTAAATACCGGTAGTGATAAGTATGTCTTTAACAAATTGGAATCCTGGTGCTCTAGAAATTTAAAGACCACATCTGATTCTTTTATGTCTATATACTTACCAATTCTTCCTAGCCCTTTGCTTCCTGAAATGAATAAATACTATTCTTTATTTCTCTGACAAACTTTACAGAATTCTTTAGCACTCAGAATAAGGATGCTAATGACCACCATAATGAATAGGGAAATCCAAATTTGCAATTTTAACAGAAAATCCTGAGAGAAAAGGCCCAAGAAGTGAAGTAGTCAAAAGCCCATCTCAGCACGCTCAGCAATTACCAATAATAATCGGGGATTCATTCTATTTTAGTCACTCTTCATTTTATCCATACCTTTTTAAAAAGCAACTTTATAAAACCTTTAATAAGATCCATTATTATGGAAATGGCAAAACATTTGGTAAGAAACCTCAAACCCAGCCAGGCTATTATTAAAAATAGGACAAGAGAAAACCTCTCCAATTACTAATAAGATGAGAGTACTGACAATCCCAGAGATAATCAAAGTCAATTTTATAATATTTCTAACAAGATTTTTACTTAATGAATTTTCATATCTGAACAAGGTAGATCCACATATTATAAGGATGATGAGAAGGACTCTTAGAAGGTCAACATTTTTCTCTAAATGCAGAAAAATTAATAAAGGACACTACGGAAGCTTTTATCATTAAAATATAACATTTTAAGTATAGTTTCCTTGCTGCTAACTATCCTCTTGATTCTTTTCTCATGTTAATTTGTGAACATAAAACCTAGAGTCTTTTAAAGAACAGCCTATACTGAATATTTTTCTGAGGGTATCCATTATAAAGATATTTATCACACACACATGCACTGATTCATAGGCAAGTATGGCTTATGTTATCTATTCTGGAATACCTGCACTACTGTTTTTAGATAATAAAAAAACTTACATGAGGAATGTGATGCTCCACTTCCAGAAGCTTTAATATGTAGGAATTTAGGGAGAAGCTGAGAGTAAAAAAGTCCTCCTAATTTGATTTACAGATTCAATGCAATTCCAATCAAAATCCTGGCAAGTTATTTTTTTGTATCATCAAATTTCTAAAGTTTGCACCAAGACAAAAGACCACAAATAAACCAACATGATACTGAAGAACAAAGAGGACTGACACTACCTGACCTCAACATCTACTACAAGGCTACAGTAATCAAGGCTCTGTAGAATGGTCAAAAGGAGAGCCAAATATTTCAATGAACTATAATGAAGAGTCCAGAAATGGACCCATATAAAAAGAGTCAACTAATCTGTGACAAAAGAGCAAAGGTAATACAGTGAAGCAGACAGTCTTTTCAACAAATGGTGCTAAATCAAGTGGACATCCACATGCAAAAAAAAAATTTTTTTTTTTTTTTGGATACAGACTTTGTGCCTTCACAACAGTTAATAAAACCCCTAGAAGATAAATAGGAGAAATAAAGACGACCTTGGGTTTGGTGATCACTTTTTGGATACAACTCCAAAGGCATTATCCATGAGAGAAAAAAGTGGTTAAGTTAGACATCACTAAAATTAAAAATTTCTGCTATGTAAAAGAAACCATCAAGAGAATAAAAAGACAAGCTACAATAAATGGAAAAGACACATCTGTAAAGGACCGTTATCCCCAATACACCAAAAAACTGTTAAAACCCAACAATAAGAAAATGACTGAATTAAAAATGGGCCAAATACCCTCACAGATACTTTGCCAAAGATATACTGATGCCAAATAAGCAGATATAAAAAGATCCCGCTCCTTATCATATACCATCAGGGAAATGTAAATTAAAACAATGAGATACCACTATTCACTTCTTCCATGGCCCAAATGAAGAACACTGACAACACTAAATGCTGGAGAGGATGTGGAGCAACAGGAACTCCTATTCATTGCTGGTGTGAATATAAAATGATACAGCCACTTTGGATGACACTTTGGTGGTCTTAGAAAACTAAACCTACTTTAAATGCGCATCACACCATGAAGGAAACCAATCTGAGAAGGTACGTAGTATATGATTCCAACTATATGACATTCTAGAAAAGGTGGAGCACCGAGGATTTTTAGGGCAGTGAAAATACTCTGCATGATACTATTTTAGAGGATCTGTGTCATTATACATTTCTCCAAACCCAGAGCCAAAAGTGAATCCTAATGGAAACCATGGACTCTGGGTGGCAATCAATGTAGGTTCATCAGTTGTAACAAATGTGCCCCTCTGATGGGGAAAGTTGTTCATGGGGAAAGCTACTACACATGTATGGGGATGGGGGTGGGGGTATGTGAGAAATCTGTACGTTCCCCTCACTTTTGCTGTGAATCTAAAACCACTCTTAAAGTCTTAAAATACAGAAATGAAACAAAACAAAAAAACAACCAGCCCTAAACAAAGTCCTCAAAAGAGGGGGAAAATTTCTGCTGCATTTTTTCCTAGAAGAGTATAATGTAAGGCACCTTGTTACCTCACTAAGCATACGAATATTTGTGTATAAAATGAGATGCAATATTTTAAATTATTATTACTATTTACATTCCACTAACAACTTCCAGAAATTTTCAGATATCACAAATTAGAAGCAGTGAAGAACAGATAAAGGGTTACAAACTTAAACTTGAGGAGCTACTGAGTGGATGAAGAGTTGCCTTCCCTAAGGTTTGACAGGGAGCTGGTGGATAAAATTGTACTTTAAAGAAGGGCAAACAGCCTCGCAAGTGGAATAACCCCAGAGACACTGCTCCATTAAAACGTTAAACACTGTTAACTACACTGAGCTATACACCTCCCCCCTGAAGTACCTTAGGAGGACCTAATCCCCTGGCTTGTGACCAGCATCTACAGCCCTGAAATTTCTTTGAAGTGTCTATTTTACTTTAAACATCTACATGATTTTTACATCCTGAGCCAAATATTATATGCGATTTTAATTTAAATGTATGGCTCCCCTCTCTTCGAGAAACCTCCCCTGAAATCTCATAGCAAATGTAAGCTTCAAGAAGTATGTCGGGCTGATTGTAGTGGCTTCTTATGCCCTTTGATTCACTCAGCCGCATAACCAATTTTGAAAAGTCAGGAAGGGTGACATATAATTCAGAAATATTTCCATAAAAATGGCTGAGAAACAAGAACATTCTGGGGATTAAAGGAATAAACTTCAGTCACTGAAAAATGCCCTCATGTGAAACCCATACTGGTTCACAAAATACCAGGTATAACTGGTTTGAACAACAAACAATTACTGTTTAGTTACTGTAGCTCTTCACTGTACTTTAGAGACTACTTAATTATTTCAATTTGCCTATGTGAAAAACAAGACTATTGTAAGCTTGTCTAAATTATTTAGTGTTTAAAACAGGATTTCAGCTGACATGTTGGCAACTTTGCATTTTCTTTGAGTTTTAAACCTAAAGGATGATTTTATGATAAATTATTTGACTATAGCCATGTCATGAAATTAAAACTATGTAGATATTAACATAGCAAAGAAACACAACCAACCGCTTGCCAAACCAACACAGTTTTGGTGTCCAGTTCTTTCCAAATGACGATAGCTAACAATATCTAAAAGAAAAAAAAACTTTCCATAGACATCTCAAAAATACTGATATTTAATTCTCAGAAACAGAGCAGTATCTCCTCTTAAATAACTATCTACAAAATAATATTAATTACAACTAATACTTAACATTTATTACATACCAACTCTGTTCCAACAGCTCTACATGTATTAACTCTTTACTCTCAGTAGGGTTTCACAGACAAGGTCACTGAGGCACAGGGAGTTAACTAACCAATGCAAGGCACATCGATTATTAAGTAGAACATAAACCCAGTATGCTGGGCTCCAGGGACCTTAAGGGCACTGTTCTTCAGTGTCACCACTGATCATTCAGTTAAAACAAAACAAAAACCCCCTTCTCAGTGGCATACTGTGTGTCAGGCACTATATAAATCTCTGGGAAGGAAAAAAAGGGCAAAGGCTAGGAGAGCAAGGCACAGCATCTCATCTCCAGTCTATCATAAGGACGCTGACTCAAAAGAGGTACAGGTATGAATTCAAGGGCTTGCTTCTCCCAAACTACTCATTATTCAAACTATTTTAAAGCAATCTGTAACATCTTTGCAGTCACCTAAAACATCATATAGCCCTTGGACAAAGGCAGATTTTCCCTTGGTTAATCCCACAAAAATACAAAAAAAAAAAAAAAAAGCTACTATTTAGCACGGAGGGCTTTAGGAAAATGAGTAAACAATGTAGTTAAGTGGCAAAGGAACCTGTTGACTTTGGATTGTCTAGTGTCAGCCATGGCTACCTGCATCACCCAGTGGGGGAGGTGAAGACTGCTGGCACATAAGCAGAATTATTCTTCCTGGGTAGGACTGATCCATGGCTTGCTGGAGGTCTTGTATCTCAGGCCACTAAATGCCACAGGTTTCTCCCAGCCCTCAGTCACTGTGAAAATCAGAATGTCCTCACATATTTCTGAATACCTTCAGGAGGTAGATCTGCCTGTGGTTGAGAAGCATGCCCTATATTTGAATATCTATTGTTATTTTTGTATTTCACTTTTCTTGCAAGTTTTGTCTTTACTACTCCCATGTGGACCTCTGTGGTCGGAACCCAAGTCACATTAAAACAGCAGCATTTCCCTGAAAACACTGATGTGTGCACGTGAACTCTTTCCTTGAGATCAGGAATACCATGGGTCCTATCCTCACACATTAGCATTGGGAAAAGCAAGAATTAGGTAATATATGAAGTTTTTAATTAATAATATGTATTTTAACCAATGCTGGCAACATTAGGGGAATGTATAAAAAAGATAAAAGAATAATTCCCTTGATCTCTGATTATACCTGTATTTCTTTTCACATGGCCATTCAAGCTTCTTGAAGCTTAAGTATGGCTTCAAGATAATGTAATGCTTAAGACCTAAGGAATTAATCTCAATCTCAGTTCATATACATGTTTAATCTGTCAACATTTTCATTTTGAATGCAAATCTTTGTTTGTAATTTTACATATTTGGTGAAAAATATGTTCTATCAACATAAAACTGCTGAGGAACTGTTAAGATTCCTAAACCTTTGACAAAATGAAACAAAACTTTGACTGACAACAGACACCTTTTCTTTGTTCTGATCTAACTGAAGTCAGAGAAAAGGACATGATCTTACCAATCACACCCTAGACTTCATCTGAGGACTCACTCAGATCCAGTTATCCTAGAAATTCTGACAGCTTGAGAAGTCAGGCAGTGGTACAATTTCAAGCAAAATCTAAAAATCTTCTAGTTAAAATCATAAAATAGACTATTTCTAGGATGGTAACCCATATGCTGTCATGTAGATTTATCCATTCTGTTTGCTTCTGTAACATTAGCATTATTATATTTATAAAACAAATAATAAAAGATATTCTATATGTTCAGTATGCAAGTATTTATAAACTCCAGCTACAGGATATTACCATGGTAACAGGAATATACAAACAGCTCAGTCCTCCATGCTATGATAGAAGCATTACTAATTTTAAAAATGCAATATGTTTAAGACAGGCAAGAATTAGTTCATAATATAGTTGTAACCCTGCTCATAAACAGGAGAAAGATGGGAATTTGAAATAGCAGACAGAAGAAAACTGAATCATTCTACTGGACAATGACTTACAGTCATTCAGGGAGTTGGAAGGATGAAATATTTTTAAAACGAATGAATGAATGAGTTAGTGAATGAGTGAATGAGACAACAGAATGAAAAAACAGATAGGAAGAAGATTCAGGTAGAAGAGTTACTGTGTCAAAATGACAGTGTGATATTTGTTATAACCTCAGTTGTTAGAACTGAATAGAATCTATAATTTGATATTTTGTACATTCACATTCAGCCTTCAGTTTGGAATAAAGAAAGATGTGTAAGATCAGGTCATTCATTTCAAAGAACATATGAGCATGCATGTCCATTTACTATTTCATTTAATATGTACTGTATGTGTTGACATACCAGCAAACACAAAGAAAGAAGATACTGACACCAGCCTTAAGAATGAACAAACCAATGGAGAAGGTGGTCCTCTAAACAAAACAAAACACTCTCGTGTAACTCCTTAGACAGAAGTACATATAAAGTGCTATGAGAACATGATGTCATAGCAATGTTTTTCCCAATTACGAAGAATTGATGCTTGCATCTACACTAAAATTGAGATTTTACTGAAAGTTAAGTGGCAGGAATTTATGAAATATAAAATTTACAATCTGTTTAATTGACTAGAAGCAGATAAGTGCACATGAAGACACTTAGTTGAAATAGGACTCTTCAACTTAAAAACAAATAATTATGAGTTGTTTAAATTTCTCCAAGATCTAACAACTGCCAGAAGGAAGGAGAGAAATCTGCAGTGGCGCTTTATGAAATGACACAGTGGACTGCCAACGAAGCCACTGAAGGGGGACTTCTGGAACAATGAATGTCTGACATTCTTCTTTTGGTAAACTAAAAAGAACATCAATGTAAAAACCTCAGCTCCCTTGACAGAAAGCTTCCCAGTGTGCCAGGGAGAACAAAACATGCCCAGTCTTGCGAGTGGGTGAGAAGAGGTGGGGACACCACGAGGGTCGCCCTGAACATTCTGCTGCACGTCTTATGTCACCAGTCACTCCCTTTGGAATACTGAAGCAGGGCTCAAGCTACAACATAGTTCAGTGGGAAACAGACCAAGACGGCAACTTTCCCTAAACTGGAGGGCAGCAACTGCTCCCTGCAAACTGTTAAAGGATAGAGTTCTTGAACGAATTCCTCTTAAGACCCCGCTCTCCTCCTCTGACATCAATCACTGCAAGAAGAAAATCCATTTAGTAAAGAAAAGTGAAAAGCCTTTTTCCTAGCTAGGAAACATTACCTCCTAGGTCAGGTGAACTACTTGAGCTGCTGTATATTTCTTAAAGACTTTTCTGTCATTCCCTATTATCCATGCACTCAAGAAACATTCTTTATATGCTTGCTGTGTCCTAGACCTGGGGCTTGCAATCTTTTTTAAGGGGCTAGATAGTAAATATTTGAGGCTTTGCAAGCTAAGTCAAGATGCAAAAAACAAACAAACAAACAAAACCAAGGAAATTATGTAGGTACTTATAAACTCATTTAAATATATAGCTGTATAAAATGTAAAATCATTCTTAGCTCAATAAAAACAAACCAAGAATAATGGGCTGTAGCTTGCTGATTCCAGTCCTAGATCACTGTCAAATATCCAGGCCAAGCTAAGACCATTAGGTTATCAAATTAAAAGGAAAAGTCTTTGCATCAAGACCTAGCTTCTTCCAATAAGAACCTACAGGGATGATCTAAGAAAGCTCTGCTCAACAGAATTATCTATTGGAGAATAGATGTTTTTATTATATCAATAATGCCCACAGAAAATGGTCTTTATCTGTACAGGTCAATATGGTAGTCACTAGACATGAGTGGCTATTGAGCATTGAAAATATGTTCAAGGGGACGGAGGAACATTTTATTAAACTTTAATTATTTTAAATTTACATTTAAATCAGCCACATATGGCTAGTACACCAGAAAACAGTTTTAATAGTCATCATATTATCAATTGGTAGGTCTTAAGTGAATGTGCTTGGGTTTTTGGTGACCCATTAGGTAGGTGTGGGTATAAATATTTTATAAGGCATAAACATTTTTAGAGTTTTATGTTTTTATCACCAGATCAAATTATTTTTAACTTCTGGTTAAAATTGTATTGGGGAGGGTCAGTCATTATTCATGATATACATTATATTATAGAACTGAAAAGACCTTCAGAGGATAGAGATACACTCTATCAAGTATAATGTATATGACATGATCCAAAGAGGGCAAAAGAGGCACACTGGGTGATGGCTCACAACTGGAGTTTTGAAGTTAAGAAGGTCTGGCATAAAGTATTGGTTCTGCTCTAGAGTACTACTGGGATCTTAGTTATAGTACTATTTACTATCTAGGCAAGCGATTTCACCCCTTTCTTCCTCAGTTTCAATCATCGTAAAATAGGACAGTAACACTAGCTTCTTCATTGGATTGGTGAAATAATCAAATGAGATTAAGGATTTAAGAACCCAGAACAGTGCCCTGTCCCTGAAATCATCAATGTTACTATTTTATTACCACTATTATTAAAATTTTTTAAAAAGATTTTATTTATTTATTTGACAGACAGAAATCACAAGTAGGCAGAGAGGCAGGCAGAGAGAGAGAGGAGGAAGCAGGTTCTCCGTTGAGCAGAGAGCCTGATGTGGGGCTCGATCCCAGCACTCTGGGATCATGACCTGAGCCAAAGGCAGAGGCTTTAACCCACTGAGCCACCCAGGTGCCCCACCACTATTAATTAAAACTAATATTGTATGAGGACTATTCAAGCATACATCCTGTACTCTGACTTAGTAGAAACCATTTCATGACTCAGCATGATAGAGAACGACACACGTGGTTTGGGATATATCGCTGGATTGTTATCCAGAAAATGTAAGTTAGTCTCTGGTCTCTACAACCTACTAACACAGTCAAGTGGCATGTGTAGTCTGCACCTCACTTCCTTATCTGAAACATGAGAGGAACATTTACCTCTGTAAATTATTCAGAGGATTCAAGTATGTAAAAAAGTTTTGCTCATAGAAAAGATACTGAGGAACAACTACTTCCTTTCTTCCATCTCTTGGGTCAAAGGAATTACATGCTTCAAAACTAAGTTGTCAGGATTAAAGGGTAGAATCAAGAGTAGTTTCTCTGGGAGTTAAATTATGACTTTTATGAAAAATGAGCTGAAGAGTAGAAATAATCTCAGACTGAAAATGTCAGAGTAGCCATGTTGGTGATGGTGACATATCTGCACGTGTAAAAAATACCAAGGGTATACACGTCTTTGTTGAGCACGGAACACTGGAATACAGAAAATACAGGAACCCAAGCAATGAATTTTGGTATCTTCAAGAAGCAGTAACCCAAATAAATGCTTCCTCTGTTTCCTGCACCAAAGATTTTCCCACTACAAAGACAGATGCAAACGATCTGATGCCATTACATGTTATTATCATTCCACCTAGATGGCAAATAGGTTTCATGTCACCTGCCAAGTCCTAATGAATTACTGTGGAGGTTCTATAAGGCTGTGACCTCAGCGGGGATGAGAGCCATGATTGATTAGCCCTGTCTGCCATGAGTCAGGAGGAGGGCTGGGCCGGGGCACCTTCACACTCTATTTGCAGATCCTTTCATACCACGCATTGCCATTTCTCTGATTTTGAGAACACAGAACTTCTGAGTGTAATCCAAATTTCATATATCTTTCTGTGCAGAGAATAACCTGATACCTAAGAGTCCAGCTTTCTTAATCATTACGTTTCTGGCTTGCAAATTATTCAGTTGGCATTCTAGCTCATTGACTAGTCTTTTGTGAGCTCAGCTACTCCAACTGGGCAGTAGCATCCATTCTCAGTAAATGGACAAAGTCAATTTTCTGAGTCAGTAATTTTGATAAGCAAAGCACACTATGAGAAATTCACAAAGGTAAATCTTATGTGACTTCTCAGTCACATAATGGAAGACTGGCTTTCCTGGTAAGAAAATAACTCAAACAGATACTTCCTTTAGACTTCAACAAAGACTTTTTATTCAGTTTCATCATTTCCAACTTTTATATTTTGTCTTAATTTTTGTTTTCTTAATTCTTGTTAATTTTTTCTTCACAGATTTGTTCTTGCCAGTCTTAGACTATGTTTAATTCTATATGAAAGCTCTCACTGTCTCTCATTTTGAAGTTTAAAACCAGCAGAAGCGCTTAGAGTCGATACTAGTTCTTTCTGTGTAGGATTTCATCAGACTATCAACATTACCTGGGTTCTCACTTTCCTTTTGATTCTTTCATCTTTCTTTCCCAAGCCCAAATCAACTCAGTTATAGCCTATGTGTGATAGCATCAGTCCTTTTTCATGTCCCTACACCACCCTGATGAAACCTGTGCTTTATCATTTTACCTTTCGAACATTCGCCAACCGATTCATCATCAGGGACTCCTCTCGGTCATCGTCATCATCCAGGTCCAGCATAGGCATTCCAAAAGGGTCGATGATGCTACAGCACCTGGAGCCTTCATCTCTTGGATCAAAGGGGTCCACGATTATGGGCTCCGTTCCTTTTATTTCACAGCGACAGAAGGGGCAGCCCTGGCCGTCTGACTCCTAAACAACAACAATAACAAAATGTGATTGGTCTTTACTCAAATAAAACAGTGAGATGCCAATGTTCTTCAACTATAAGAAGCTGCAAACAAGAGGTCTTAGGGTAGGCAGTGAGAGTGAAAGAAGATCTGTCTTGAAGGAGTAATAAAGTAGAACAGGGAGCCAACAAAATATATGATAAACGTTTAGACGTTCAGACTCAGATTTTCAAAGAAAAACTTCTCTTAAAAAAAAAAAAGTTTGATGTGCCAAAGAAAAGGAGCCCAACTTTATTTTCCTGAATGTTCACTTACAATTGTAATGTATCAAAACTTGAGACTCTTATAGAAAACTAGAAATTGAATCATTTCCCTCTTTACCAAAAGGCTCCAGTGCTAATTAAACATTCCGTAAAAGACATTTTGGGGGCACCTGCGTGGCTCAGTCTGTTGAGCGTCTGCCTTTGGCTCAGTCCGGTAATGATCCCAGGGTCCTGGGATTAAGCCCCACATTGAGCTCCCTGCTCAGTGAGTAGCCTGCTTCTCCCTCTACCTCAGCTTTCTCTCTCTCTCTCTCTCTCACATAAATAAATAAATAAATAAATAAATAAATAAATAAAATCTTAACAAAAATACATTTAAAAAAGGACATTTTGTACAAATTCATTACAAATAAAGTACTACTATTAATTAAATAAGCTATTCTGGAAAACTTCCTATGAATTGCCTAGGTTTTTAAAAAAATCTTGATTTATAATCGGTGGGAAAAAATAAAGCAAACTGACATCCAGGAGTCATCAACTGTCCTGAAAGCCCGTCATTCTGACATAGTTCATTTGGAAATAGAATACCAGGTGAAATATTAAATTTTACCCCTCATCATGCTTTCAGACTAGATACTTCTAGGATCTAGAGATTCGTGCCAATAGTTTAGTGCCGGAAACTTATTAGTAATTATTGAAGATTTTGTTCAAAATCTCCCAATTCCATTTCTCAAAACTAACTGAATTAATTCACAGTTGGCAGGGAAATACAACAAGTTTCCTCATCCTGCCCATAATGCTGCCTTCTAGAGCTCGAAGGAGAATGATACCACCACTTTGCTGTTTCTGCATTTTACCCTGAGTTTAGTAGTGTGTTATTTAAAAAAAATAGGAAAAACCATAAAATCACTTTAAGGCAAAAATAACATGAATTGGCACCATTTTAGAGAAGAAACAAGGGATGTGAAGAGAGCTAACACCCTTAAAGAAACCATCCAGTGCTGGACTCAACTGCCCCACCCACTTGGTATGACGGGAAACTGGTTATTTGCATGCCCCACACTGACGCTCTGACCACCAGTGGAATAATATTTTTGCTCTCCTCTTACTAAACAATTGCTGGGCATCCACATCTGGCAGATCCTGTGGTCCGTGGGTTATTCTTTTCCAAACATCATTCTGATTAAAATGTAAGAATACAGAAGCAGACCAATACATGACGATGACGGTGATGAGATAATACTGGTATTTATTTGGATTCTTACCTAGCATGTGACTGGGGGCTGAGCAATTTTGGAACCCGAAGATTTTTTTTTTTCTGTTTTTCTGTCAAGTATTAATCGGTTCTCAGGTTGCCTAGCCTGATTAGGCAATCAATTCTAATTAATCACTTTGGTGACTAACGAAGTGAACATCTCCCTTTGCCACACATATTGTCAAAAAAAGAAAAACAAATGCTCTTTGCACTAGTCAATGAAAAGAAAACATAACATTTCCTTATTCATCCACTGTTAGATAATTTGGGAAGGAAAGCTGGGAGAGTAAAAGTAGGTAAACTAAGTGGTGTAGAAATACAGGCAGGCTGATACAAAACCCTTTGATGTTTACTGCTATATGTGCTTAACCTGGTGGGCTTCAAGGCAACTTAAAAATTTTGCTCTATCATTTTACAGATGATAAAGCTAAGACTTAATTCTTTTATAGGACATTAACATTTCCTAACAAAGGAGTAAATATTTAAGGAAAGCTAAATCTCTTTCTCCTGTCTTTTGATGACAAGAACATTAAATGCCAAGTGCATAGTTGAAGTATGTTATCATCTAGATAAAATCCCCTTATTATTAAAGTCAGAAGGGATCCATATTCTGTGCCTGTGATAGGATTTTCTTACAAATCTATGTAAAATAATTTCAAAAAGACAGTATATCTAAGAGCAACATGGGAAAGGGCTGATGTTCCCTGTGTGTCTTCAATGCACAAAGGTTGGAAAGCAGTACTCTGAGCCCTAAATAGATAAATCATTTATTCATACATTTTTTAAAAATTACAGAAAACTTCAAACTTATGCAGAAACACAGACAGCAAAGTCTAGTGAATCTTCCAACTTTAACAATTTTAACAATTTGTTAAATTGTTAAACTTTAACAATTATCCAACTTTAACAATGATCAATTCTTGTCCAATCTGGCTTCATTGATACCTTCACTTGCTCCCTCCACCATTGGATTATTTTGAAGCACATGCTACACATTACATAAATTCATCCATAAGTGTCTTAGTATGTTTATCTAAAAATAGAAAATCTTTTAAGACCTAACTAAAGTATAATTACCGTGACTACAAATTAGTCCCCTTGAACTAAAACATTAAAGTCGCTATATTTGTAGCACAGTGCCTGGGATGTTTATGCCACAATATTTAGCTACAAAAGCTTCTCTTAGAACCTCCAAGGCCAATCTGCATGGTTTTTCTTTTGTTGTTGTTTTTTTTTGTTTTGTTTTTGTTTGTTTGTTTTTTTGGTTAAGGATGACCTCCAGTTTAGGTCATCCATTTTCCGAGAGAAGGTAACTGACAAGAGGAGTCTGGAAAAGGGGAGAGGGAAAGGGCAATAATAGCATCTTGATGGCACTAAGGAAAGGAGTAGGAATAGTTCATCTATAACTGAAATTAGTTTTTCTCCCTGTCTGCCATCTGACAGTTTAATACTACCCACATTACTGGTGTATATTAGAGTTGTTTTAGGATTATGTATCAGAAAGCGTATTATCTGTTTAGCTTTGTGTCTTTTGAAAGTTCAAATGACCCACTAAATTAACAACAACAACAAAAACCCCCCTAAAAGCCTGAGCTGCAATGTACACCCACTTTGATTTGCAGACACGGATCACGCTGAATCTGTCTCTTTAATGTATGACTTCACCCATCACTCTGTCTCTGTAAACTGACTACTGCCACATGCAAATTAAGTTTAACCATAAATTCTCAAATGTCACTTTGGTCCTCTGCTCTAGTTTCTGTCAAATGGTTGATTGAATACACATGAAGAATGTCTTCAACAGACATATAACTCATCAGGATTGTGCCTAAATAATTAAAATAATGTTTCTGTCAACATATACTTAACACAAGATCAAGGAACATATGTTAAGAAGAAAGACCAATAAATAATTTCTAGTCCTCAACATATTCATATCCTGAGAACGTTAAGAGGAAGTACTTGGGACTCCATCCGTGCTAACTGACTCTGAAGATTTTACTTCCTCAAATAAGAAACACTTCCAAACCAAAGACACAGAAGTGGTCAGTGAATGCTACACTCATCTGAAACTTAACAATGTAATATGCTTATGACAAAATAATTCAGACTCCTATGACAACCATTAATACTAAGTTAACGATATTAAATATAAATATAACTTTAGGCAACCTGAGAACCAATTAACACTTGACAGAAAAATAGAAAAAAAAAAAATCTTCAGGTTCCAAAATTGCCCAGTCCCTAGTCACACCCTAGGTAAAAATCCAAATAAATACCAGTATCATCTCATCACCATCATTATTATGTATTGGTCAGCTTCTATATTCTTGCTGCTTAAATACTGTTCAGATGGATACTACCTCTTAAATACCTTCTTCAGGTTTTTTTTTTTTTTTTTTTTTTTAAGATACACATTATATATAGTCCAGCTTATTTGCTCTCAGGATGGTTACTAAAAGTCACATTTTAATTTAAGGTTAATCACTTCATGGCTTCCCATATATTCAATATACAGAGAACCCTGAAAAATAACTAGGACTTTCCGAGTCTCATTTTGCAGTGCATTTTATATTTTTTACTGTGTGTGTATATATGTGCTTTCTGTATCAGTAACTTCTAATTTATATTACTTTGCTATATTTCGCATAGATTTGAAGTTCCCATAAATCATTTCGGTAAAGCATGGAACAGGTATAAATAAGGAAATAACTGGAAAAATACATACATATACTGAGCATAAATTGGGTCAACACTAAGCATTTTCAGAGCACAATATTTCCTACAGAAATTCAATAACTTCTTGTTAAAAGAACAGGTGAGGATAGTTAATAGTAGAATAAATAGACCCAGAGTGAAAGAGATGGTTGGTTTGGGGGCTCTTTCATGAGGAGCAATGAAAAGAAGATGTTGGTGAATCTAGACTCTTCTAGTTTTAATCTGTTTTTTTTACATGAAAACAATAAATCTGAGAAACAGCACAGTCATTCCAAATCAGGACACATGAATTAGAATCCCATACCTACCAATTACTGCTGTGGGACACTATATAAGCCATTTCATCTTATTTGTGGGAATAAGACGGAATGTACAGCTTAAGGGATATTTCACAGATTAAGGTAAGATAATTCAAAGTTTTCAAAGTGCTTGCAAATTTTAGCATAATTACTATAAATATAATTTCAAAAGCAAAGAAGTAAGATAATTGAGGAAACAGGTTTATCATCTGAAAATAATCCATAAGAATTCCCAACTTATTATGAAATGAATACAATTTTAAAACCACAGAATCCCCATTGTTCATAAATTAAGAAAAATCAGAAATAGGAGACAGCTTCATAAGTGATACTATCAGTTACTACCATTAGGAAAAATACTAACTAAAATTTCAGGCACTGTTGTAAGCACTATACATATATTAACTAAGATAACCCTATGAGGTAGGTACCATTATTACCCGCATTTTACCAGTGAGAGAGTGGAGAGTTAACAAAATTTGATGGAGGTCACAAAGCTGAGCAGTCGTGAGCAGGAAATTTCACTCAGGAGGACTAATGAGCCTAGTCATTCCATCACTAACCTACCACTATCCTACACAATAGCATCAGGAACTAGTGGTTCCTCAATATTGGATTCATAACTTAGGTTAAAGTTTTAAAATAGCTGCCTACTACTGATCATTCAAAAATGAAAAAAAGTGACTATTTTGTTCAAAGCATATATTTCAAAATTAAATAAACTACTATAATCAATATATATCGTTTGCTCTACTTGAAAAGTTTCAGCTTCTAATAACTTGTCCTAGTAATTAGAGTATTCCTTGGGTGATTGATATATATATATATATATTTTTTTTTTTTTTTAAGATTTTGTTTATTTATTTGAGAGAGAGAGAGAATGAAAGAGAGAGGTCGGCTGGAGAAGCAAACTCCCTGCTGAGCAGGGAGCCCGATGTGGGACTTGGTCCTGGGACTTCACGATCATGCCCTGAGATGGAGGAAGTCACTTAACAACTGAGCCACCCAGGTGCCCCTTGGGATATATTTTTTTTTACACAGTAAGAGCTTTTAAAATGTTTGTTGCTAAGAGTCCAATTTAAAATGTTAATGCATGAAGTTTACGCATTTGCATTTAAAGATGCTTTATTTAATGGAGTGAACTTTTAAAACACCTACTGAAGGCCTCTGTTAGGACCAACCAAAAAACCTTCCCAAATGCCAATACCTTTTACTGTCCAGGCACATCACGATACTGTCAGTCAAGCATTCGCTCTACAGGGATTTTATTTTCTCCTCTTTTTCATTCCTACTGTCATCACTGTCATTCATGAAATAATTGTAACATTTTTGGATGACTCCGGTAGCCCCTACATTATTCCCAAAGTGAAACAGGAGCTCCCAACATTTTATTTGATCACATTTATACAAAAAGACACAACATGTCATCAAGTACAGAAATACCAATTTATAACCATCTTAAAGGCAAATATAACCTTACAAATTTTCACTTAGGCTAGAAATGTGAAGGTTGGTTCCTTTTGAGGGAAGATACAATAAAAGATTATTCTTTGTGCCTTCAGTGTGATCATCTGAGCTGGTTTCTCACCTCTCTTACACATTTTTCCCCCAACAGTACTCTAAATACGGGACATCCATAAATCTCTTTAATCATATTCTGTATTAAAATCAGGGCTCAGTGACTTTGTGTAATTTTATTTTGAACATTCCAGGTATCTTTCCTTTCAAATATCTGGAAAACGCAGAAGAAATAATCACAGGAAGAAAGTAATTTTACTTCTAATTGAATTAAAGTCCTTGGCAGCAATTCAAAACAAGGCTGCATATCCAATTGATATATGTATATCCATTTCTATTGAAAAGAAGATGTGAAGAAGATAGTCTAGAATTTGTGCCATCCGTAAGCTCAGAAGCCATGTTCTAGTTTCCTCGGGTCGGGGAGGAGTTGGGGACCACAGTATGGAAACATCCCTCACTTCACACTTCATGCGGTGAGCCTGAACCATCAGGGCTGGGCAATATGCTACTACAAAAAGATGTGGAGGAGTTCTGGATGCAGAAGGAAAAATGTTTTTTTTAAGAAAAATGTTTTGTGGAATAGCGAGGAGGTGAAAGAAAGCTGTGAGTTTTATTGCTGCACCCAGAGTGATACTGCTTCAAAGAAGGTCTCCAGAGAGGTGATTATTCAACTTACTTAGTATGCTGTGCAAACTCTGGCTTGCTTATTCAATTTATTAAATAACACAGATGTTTCAGAAGGAGAAAAAAGTATGTGACACCTCTTCAGAGGCATGACTAATGGGCCATTAGGACAGAAATGAAAGGGTAACTACTCGCCGCCTGAAACAGCTAACTGACACGGCGACCATGCATTTCTGAGGGTTTCCGTTAATCACATAAAATTTCAGTTTCCAATGAATTCAATTAAACCAAAGTAGGGCAACAAATGGAAGAAAAAGTTGGTGAAGAATAACTTGCTAAAAATGCACCCTGGCTGAACACATAATGTTTTATGGTCAGGGTTTAATATTTCTTTCCTATTGGACTCTGACTGATTTATCAGAGCTTCTTGGCAGGCACGCAACCTTTAAAATTCTTTTCCAATAAGCATGCCCATCCAAAGTAGCAAAAAGTAACAAAAGATGTCTCGAATCTATAATTAAATTTGAAGGATAACAGGATGTTCATTTCAAGTAATGACTATTAATACCATGCCCCTTTATAAAACTTTCAGATTTAATTTTACCTTCTGGAGGGTCAGGCCTGGGTCTTGTGTTCTTTCTAGCTCAGAGATTAGTACAGAACCTGGGACACAGCAGCTGCCCAGGAATGTTTCCTAAATATATGGATAAGTATATGGATTTGAGATGTTGCAGAATGATGGATAAAACAATCCATGTCTGCTTCCACCAAGTAGAATAACAAATGATCTCTATGCCTAATTAAGTTTGAAAACAACCTGTCCTCTAATAGAAAAAAGTAAACAAGCATATAAAACAAAAAGAACGGATTTAAAACAGGGTGCCTGGGTGGCTCAGTGGGTTAAAGCCTCTGCCTTTGGTTCAGGTCATGATCTCAGGGTCCTGGGATTGAGCTCTGCTCTGGGCTCTCCACTCAGCAGGGAGCCTGATTCCCCACCTCTCTCTCTGCCTGCCTCTCTGCCTACTTGTGATCTCTGTCAAATAAATAAATAAAATCTTAAAAAAAAAAAAAAAAGAATGGTTTTAAGTCAGAACATATGAACTCTAGCTCTGTACCAGTTTGAATAAAGAGAACACTGAAAAATAGAGACATACTGCTCTGTGGAGTCATGTCCAGACTTCACAGTCATACATTTCCCAGTGCATCTACAAGTTTAGATACAATCTTTGACAATATCCTGCAGAACTATGGAAATGTTCACTAACTGTTTTTTTACTTCTCATATTCACCATCTTTTAGGTGAAGTCCTGTGAGCAGCTTACAGAGGTCCCGATGTGAGGCTTTTAGAGTATCTGTGGTTTGTCAACTGCATTTTAACCGGATTAACGTTGTAAATTATAAGAATTTTGTTTTTATTAAGTAACAGGCATTTTGCAATAACATGCTTAAATGATTGTCAAACACTGCTATCCATATTATATAAAAACAGCCAAAACAGATCTGCTGGTTGGCAGGAAGCACCACTTTGTGAAATCTATATGTGAAGGTAGAAATATTCAGGTTAACCCAAAGTGGAAATGTTCAAAAATTGATGCTTCCTTTAACTTCTAAGATCCCACTGAGATAGAACAAGTGTTGAATAGCACTTTGCAATTCGCAAACCTTGGCCCACGAACAGTTTTCTTCAGGGTAGCGAAAACATGAACCAGGGATCACCATGCAATGCTTCTTGGTGTAAAAACGTAATAAAGAGAAACTCACAATTTTACTGCCTCTAGCTTAGTGCCAGTATTATTGCAAGTGGAAACAGTATAATGTGCCTCAAAAATAAGTGGACAAAATCAAAATGTGAAAAGTTGAAGGTAATCATCCAGCAGCTACTGAATGGAACAAATGGATCTTAGGTTTAAAATTCTTAGAACTTATTCTCAGATCTTAGGCATAATCAAAGGTATTTGAAAAAATATAGGTATTTTCTCAAAAGAAAAATGAACAGAACTAAGACATTTGATCTATTATATCAACAATTTATCCAATTTATCTACTTAACATCTTTTTAATGTAATCTTAAGTCTACTCTTTACACTACCTAGCATACAGTCCATAAACACTTACTTAGTACCTACCACGGAGGAGGCCAGTAGCACGCTAGAAGAAAGGGATTCCAAATTAGGTTCTTGAAGAGAAAAAGGTAAATATGTAATGTTTACAGTACAAATACAATGAGGTAAGAGTTTACAGGGACATATACAAAATGTATCAGAATATTTATAATTGCAACATGTCTTGTGTGGGAAGAATTAAAAAATAATGTTGAAATAATGCTTTTGAACATTTTTCATTAACCTATATGCAAAATTTTTGATCAGATTAAAATAATCACATTATTTGCTAGTAGCAGGAGCCTGATGAAATTTGAGCATTATTTCAACCTTCTGAGTATTTTTGTATTTGTTATTTTTTGGTTCCTACTTCACTACTTCTTGATGACCTTCTTTTGAAACTTTACTCAAAGACTAAGTTGTCAGTGCTTGGCAATTTATGCACTTCCTCAATTTCTAAAAGTAAAACTGAGAAGTATTTCACACTAATAAAGAAAAAAAAAAGTGAATGTTGACAATTTACACTATGATTGGGCACATCTTTACCTAAGTCCATTAGACCAATACAAAAAATCACGAAGTGAATCAAGGAACTGATTAGCTGCTGGCAAGAAGAACTGTATTATTTGGAGAATGCACAGTAATATACAGAAAAGCTGTGGTGATTGGAGGGACAAAGGATTCATAACACAGCCCCGGCAACAGGGAAACTCTCTTGGGTCTTTGGCACACAACTTACTTATTTATTGCAAAGAGTTCACAAACTTTACTACATAAAATGTATAGTATTGTCCCTGAAATTGTAGAACATAGGTTCCTTTCAAGAAGTATACAAAAAGTAAAATAAAATCTGTTTGTTTTATATTCAGCCATACTCTCTTACTCTGGGCTACAAGGTAAACAGCTACTCTGTATGATGCTTTCAACAATAATCTTTAGTGAGCAAAGATTTTGCCAAACTAATGGGACCTTCTGACTTTTAACCTACTTAACTTCCAAATACTATGCAAATATCAAGTTAAAGCTGCCAAGTCCTGCCATAGGGACATATGTATGTCCTTGCTCCCAGACTGAGGCCCCAAGAGTAGAGGCCTAAGACATAGGCCATGTGTGGGGCCAAAGAGTACTGGGAGTTTGCTTCAGCCTAAAATTCTGGTCTCTTTAGGGAGAAATACAAAGTTTTTAGCTTCTCTGTACCGATGCGAACCATACCACCACCTCAAAGTCATAAGTCAACCCAAAGGGGTGGCAAACACAATTTCCTTCTATTTACCCTGAGATACTGAATGGGTATCAGGTAAAACCAATCATAACAGTCCCATCTGTCAGTCAGGCACTGAGTCAGTTTCTTGGAAACAGTTCCTATTGATTGATGTGAAATACACTTGCAAACATAGTTCTCTCTTCTACCAGAGTATCTTATTGAAAGTCATTTATAAAAAAACACTGTTAAGTATGCAGAACAATTAATATAACTTACAAAATGTGAAAATCCTTATATTTAATTACTAAGTAATGAGTTCAACAGCACCAGTGGTCTCAGGAGACTATTCTGGGTTGGGCAGATCAAGGACTGAGATGGCTCAGGAATGGGGTAAGGTTGTCAATTATATACTCAACAGCAAAGTCTTAAAAAGGTTTGAAAATTTAATTGTTTGCTTTCTAAACCCTAACAATAATATTGACTTCAGTACTGAGTGTATTAAATAGCAGTTAAAAAATGACTTGATCAAAATATCCTGTTACTCCTTCAAATATTCAAAACTGGAAATTTGTCCAAAGATCCATTTTCAACCCCCCCAGCCTCTGTTACAGATAAAGAAATATAAAAAAGCCCTTACGGAAGCCAGTTATTTTCTAGGTCTTAGTCTAAAACATTAAATCAATCTATATTTATTGAGGTACAAAGACTTATGGCTAAATCCAAAAATTAAATTATATAGGCAAAAGAAACAACATAAAACACAGCAAAAAATGAAATTATATAAAACAGAAAATCAAATATATGAGTTTTTTTTTTTAAACAACTACTCAAAGAAAGCACTTAACAGACCATCTCTGACTCATTAAGATGAAAAAAGCTGCAAGGAAAAATAGTAAGAGGGCAGAGAAGGACGACATCAGTGTTGCTCCTTAAACCTGGATCATACCTGCCATGCTGTGAGGCAAGAGGTGCACATCAAATGCCCACAAGGCTCAATCTTGACATCTTTGTCATTCTCAGCACAAATTTTACAGAGCTGAAAAGTGGAGCCCATTTCACAATATAATTCATATTGTTCCTGGAATTTGGGAGGGAAAAAAAAAGGCAGTGTTAACGTATTTCTAACATGAACTCTTAATATTGAATTTTCTCAAGTACAACGACTTACAGTAAATTCCTCACCCTTGAGCCTGTCAGGAATATGTTATCATTTAAGACATGTTTTAAACTGTTAATCACAATTTGGTCTACAAAGTTATTTTTTTAAAACATTTGAGCTTTTATCTGTAATTGTATAAGCTTTTTTAATACTACAGATTATTTAATGTCTTGTACTGTTCCTTTAGGAAGGGACTTGCTTCAATGGTGATTTAAAAGACAAACTTACGGTTTTAGAAGAAATTATAAATAACTTTAGTTTCTTTGTCAGTGCCACATATGCATCTAATTTTACTGTAAAACTGCAAACACACACACACACACACACACACACACACACATATGACTCTGACTGAACATCAAATTTTATTTCCGAAATACCTTTAGAAATTCCAGAACAGAAGAGAAGCAGCATTGTCAAGCACTTCTTGCATGCTGTGGACTGTGGTCCACATTTATTATTTCATATGATCTCCAAGGCATAATAAGATACATCAAATTAAAAAAATACCTGAGGCTCAACAAGTTTAAATTGTTTTCCTCAAATTCTGTATCAAATCTCTAAACTGCATACTCTTTTCCCAATATAGTACTTTAAGGAAAACTAATCACTTCAGCAACCAAAAATTGTTTTATTAAACATCTATCTCTTGATATACTAGTTGTGAACATTTTGAAATAGTAAAATTCTTGGTGTCCAAATACTGAAAAGATCTATGTCACAAAGAAGATATAAATATATCAGTACGTGTAAAGAAAATATGAAAAAATGTTAATAGGGATAGAAAAAAAGGAATTATGGAAATAAAAATTTAGTTAAATAAATATTTACTTATTTCAGGTAATAAGTGTCTCTATTAGGTACCTGGCCCTGGGCATGATAAATAAGTGACAATATTTAACCACTAGTCTACTGAAAGATCTTATACTCTGGGTGAAAAAATATATATATACACACACACACAAAGATACACATGCACATACACACACATTTATATATAAATTGTGTATACCATAAAGTGTACATATGTGACTATTTAATCTTTAAAGAAAATAAGAAAAAAAAAAGACAAGAATGGATCAAGATGAAAAATAAATCCAAAGCAATTAAAAATAAACTGGAAGTCACAGAAATCTCTAAAACAATAGCTAAGGATTTATATTGTTATGACATCCAAAGGACCGATTTGCAATTATTAAAAAGTTACAATGAGCTAAAAGCACCGATACAAAACTTAATGGAAGCAAACGGTAAGTTATTCAAATATTTTACTTGAAATATTTTATTGAATAATTTAATGGAATGATATTATTCCTGAATACGTATTTTTAAACCATGGTTTTATAAAGAGGAATTGTCTTTTGTGAGTATCCTTTTACATGTATATCCTTTTACATATATTTTACATGTATAAAATATATTTTATACTTTAAAACCCATCCATCAGCTACACATGCATCAACAAATATGCTTCACATAATAATACCAAGACCACTGGGACGAAATCTGGAGAATTTGAAATAAAATAAAAAATGTTACCTCTTGTCTTCCTCCAAATCTATAATTTCTGGTTCTTATTTGTGTTATTTAATATACAAAGCACAAAAATATATAAATTATAAAATATTTAAAAAACTAGACTATATGTAAAACAAAATACTCAGGTTCTCCCTTTCACCTTCTTCCTAATTCCCCAAATCTTCTTAACTCCTCAGTTAAGTAATATTACCAGTTTGGCATTTCTTAATTTTTATTTTTAAAAAATATATTCATATGTTCATATATGGTAATTTCTTTCTTCCTTCATTTCTTTTCAGAAATTGAACTTACATATAATGTAAATTTACAAAATGAAATGTTACATAATTGAGCTTCTCAGTAATGGGACTTTTTACATAATAATGGTGCCAAAGTTCCCATGTGGCTGTGTGGAGCTACCTCCCTCCTCTTAAAGACTTTACAGTATAATGCAGTATGAATATACTATGGTTTACTTAACCTATGATTAAATAGTTTATAATTTTCCCTTTTAGGAAAAATGCTAAAGTGAATATCCCAATGTACAGATCTTTCTGTGTATATGTGAGTGATATGTACAGAATCCAGAGTCAAAAATGTTTTTATTTAGATTTTGATAATTAACTGAATATTACCCTTAAGAAAAGTTTACTAAGTTACACTCCCATTCAATCTATGAGGTTGCCAATGACGGATTTATAAGAATATAATTATTATCTTCAATAAGCTTCAAGTACTCATTTGACTCTAAAAGCATACCATTATTCTAAACTTCCTTGGAGTTTTCTAAACCTATGGCTCTCTCCTCATATCATTTTACTTACCAATGGATTTTCCTATCTATCTATCTATCTCCATAAATGGCATTATATTGGAAGCAAGAATAGTAACAGAAACTTCTATCCAAAAGAAGGAGAAAGTAATGTATTTTTTTCAAATACTCTTAGAATCCCTTAAAGTATGTTTTGCATGAAATACCTGTACATAATTTTAGCTACAGTATAAGAAGATGCTTTTTATTTCAAAAGCATTAGATACTTAACAATTATAAAGGGGTTACCAGAAATTATCCTTACCTGTGTAACTTTTATATGGTCATGAGGTGTGGGTTCACACAATCCAGTTAAATCAGGATTATAACTCCTCCCATCAGGATAAAGATAGCTGGGTTATAAACAGAAACTTTATTACTACAAATATACATTCTTAAATTGCATCTAAGATTATTTAATCAGATTCTTCCATATTTAAACCTACATGCTGAAATTTCCTTTTTATGTAACTTATAACAAGAAACTTTATCACTGTTTCCATAATATTACCAGTTATCTTAGGACATTTAAAATCTAGAAATCATTTTCATATAAGAAATACATAATGAATATGGACTCGGCCACCAAGCAACTATTTCCAGTTAAATACCTTTACTAAAGGTCCTTTAGGTAAGTTAAACTTTTATTTTTCTGATCATTCATGGTCTATTCCAAAATACTATGAATGTTACATCTATTTGCAATGTGTCTTTCATGTGAAGCACAGTTCATGTTAGAAACATCATTTAACAACATGCTTAATAACATGAGGGGAAAAAATGGAATTAAAGCTAGCAAATTTCCTACAAAAGTTATGCAAACCCCTCCATGGTTCCTGTTTCTCCAGTTTCTCATCCTCTGCCTTTCCACCTCACCTTCCGGTCACTCCTATGTGCACATGAGTCTCCCCCCCCCCCCCCCGCAACGTGCTTAAAGAAATTAGAAAATGCTACAATTACATGTTAGCTACAAACACAGAATCATTTATAAATGTGAGGCTCCACTGTTACAAAAAATTAAAATAAGAACTAAAAGTTATAGCAATAAGACCATCTTGTTAAAAGGTTTTATTCATTCAGACATTGATTTAAAAATGAAGTTTATGGTGTTGGTAAATACCTATTTTTTATTTTAAAAAATGCTAATATTACTGCTGGGTCATGTTAATGATTAAATTATAGAGTTAATTTTGTTTGGTAGTACTCTGTTCTAGGTTGCCTGAATGAAAAATTCAGAATATGTTACTACTATGATCAGTATTTTAAGGGGCAAAACCATACCAAAACTGTTCTGTGAAGTAACAAAAAATCCTTACCCTTAAATAGTCTAAAAATATGCTTGTAAGTGTTAAAATTTACCTAGTAAGACCAGGAAAAAAATGAACTTCAAGGACAGACAATTCTTGTATTCTCACAGGGTAAGACACAAATCAGTAGATCAGTGAGATATACACATATAACATATACCTATAAATATATATTTATATAAATTTCTATAAATATTTATAAATATATATTTATATATTATATGTATATATTTACAATTTAGGAAAGGGAGTTGACTACATCTAAAATGACAA
Organism: Mustela nigripes; assembly: GCF_022355385.1. NCBI lineage: Eukaryota > Metazoa > Chordata > Mammalia > Carnivora > Mustelidae > Mustela > Mustela nigripes. The sequence goes on along the minus strand of NC_081558.1, from coordinate 166,373,599 downwards.
ACTTAGAGTGTTTTTAGAGATGGATTATTATAAATATTAAGTGAAGAGTGCTAAATGAGAGTTGATAAGTACCCTTCTTCTTATACCCTAAATAATGGCCAGTTTTAAAATTATTATATAATATTTTGCTTATCACACTTAAAAAGCATGTAGAAATTCCATGAAGAATTCAAACCTGAAAGATTAATAAAATGACAATGAGGTTGCTAGAGGAAAGGTTAGAAGGGTCTAACTAATGTATAAGGGGCCATTCAGTTATTACTCTCCTCAGTAAAGAAGGGTACTACTGTTGAGACCTTCTCAATGGCAGGGAAAGAATAAAGAATCTCAGTTTGTTATGGAAGTAAACTTCTTTATTACCTATGTTATACTATATTGGATTAGCTGACCCCGATGATAGCTAGATCAGATAATATCTTGTGTTTTACTGATCTTAGAGGAAAAAGAAATCTATCTGATATATCTATTTTAATATAGATATATAATACATCTATATAGATATATAAAGATATCTATATTAAAATAGACATAAAATAATATAGATATATTCCATTATATCTATTTTAATAAAATCTAAAATCTGATATAGTTTTAATTAAGATTAAAATGTTAATCTGACCTATTTTAATGTAATCTATCACTAAAGTTCAAATTCAACTAATTAAATGCCTCTGAAGGGGTGTGTGTCTGTGTATGTTGTGTGTAAATATTAACATCTGATTTGCGTTGGAGTTCAGAAGCTAAACTACTGAACACAATATTATAATTAGTTTTTTTACTGGCTTTTAAAAAATAGATGGAAGGCATTATATACAAAATGAATAAGCTGTATCAAAATTAATACATGTACAGAGTTGCTCACTCATAACCTCTATTTATAAAGTAAAACTTTACAGAGTACTTTCTTAAAAACAAAACCCTGTAATCACAGTGAATCAAAAGTTACATATATGATCCTTAGATGCATTACAAGTAAGGTATAAATAACTGAGGATAGAAAATGTATGATAAGTTTAAAAAAAACAGAAAGACAAACTTGTTAACAGTTTGCCATACAATTCTTAAGTAACTATTTTTTGAAAGCTCATAACTTATATAAAATGCATTTTTTGTTCATATGTATCCTATCACTTTTTTTTCTTCTTTGCAATTATTAGAGAAGGTGTAACAAATTATTTTCTCTTTGCTAACTCTTGTGGGCTTTCTCCTGCTAGCTTTCTATCACAATCTGTGCTGTAGCAAATAAAGGAACATCCATCCCCGAGTTACTCAGTAAGGGCAAAGGGCAAGAAAAGTGAGCATGATTATATGACAAGGGAACAAAACTACACAGAAAAGAGAATAAAAAGATGAAGGGAATGGCACAGGATGAAAACAAATGAGAGAGATTTACTAGGAAGCCTCCTATCAGATGGTCTACACTGTGTGGAGAAAAAAAGTCATTCTTATTCTAAAAGACAAAAGAGAATTAACTTATTTTTAAATTTTAAAAAAGAACAGCTTAAGTTAAACTGAATTCAGCTCTTAACATATGATTCTGGAATAGGGACTGAATATCAGTGTGACTAAAGGAAGAAAGACACAGAAAAAGTGGGGAAGGGGTAAGAAAAGCATAAGAAGAAAGAAAATCTGGTACTTCTAGTCAAACAAAAAGGAAAACTAGCAACTTGAGGGTTACACGAAGCAAGAGAAAGTCATTTATTTTAAAGAATTATCTTTTTAATAAGTTTTTTCATCTATTTTAAACTACTTTTAAGTGCTTTTTTTTCCCCTGAGAAAGATACAAATGCATGTTCTAATCTGATACCGGAATTTACTGGCTGTCATATATAGTTTAGTCCAAGCCAGTTACTTTAAAATGAGTATTTGAAAAGAAGAACAATTAGAACTCAGGAGCATTCCATTCTTCAGTCTTGAAATAAAAAACAAAAAACAAAAAACAAAAAACAAAAAACCAGCCAGATCATGAGCCTCACTATCTTTTCTCTCCATCGCAAAGCAGTGTCTGTCTTTCATTTGGTGAATGATAAGCACCCTGACTCCCATTTCTCATACTCACAATCCTTCCCTGCTGCCGTCAATCAGGGCTTGAAATAAGGGCTTATTATGTGGGATGGTCTGTAAGATATTGCCATCGCCTGTCACGTAGCCGATGGCCCACTGTCCCAATCTGGTGCAGCTTAACCGGAAAATGTAGCTGTAAAGCATGATAAAATGATGTTTAGTCACATTCAAAGTGTCTGTTAACTACTACACATCTGTTGGACTTCTTTAAAGTCAAAGAATAAATGGAATCATTTAAAATAACAGAAATAAGGTTTTGTCTTCTGATTTTTACACCGTTGTCCTTCTCTGTTCATTGATCTGTAAAAGCAGCACTGACAATAATTCCACTTAAACACCTCCAGGGCTGTCGGACAAAGGAACTGAGGTGGATCCACTTCAATATCAAAGGCTCTACTGCCATCCCCACCAGCAGGAGCTCAGATGAACCAGTGAGGACACAAGTCGTTTTTTGGAAAGCAAAGTATAAAATTTAATTTGTTCACTTCAGAGAGAGGTTGAATCAGTTTCTACCATGGAATTCAAGATATCACTTTGTAATTTAAAATTATGCATTTTAAGTTAATGACTTCAAGTCACTAATTTAAGTTAATGACTGGTTTAAAAATATTTTTTGGTCTTTGGAACGTTCCAGCCATTCACCTCACCTTTAAATGAAAGATCAAAAGAGATGAGCTATATTAATGAGAAGACAAACTAGATTAAGCTCATGGCTGCCCCCCAACCTTGTCAGGTTCAATGCCCTGCAACAGGAAGTTAAAATAGTTTAAAAATAGAAATCAAATTAAAGACAATGACAAGGAGACTCTGACTTGGTTTTAAATTCATTGTTATTTATTTATTAATATAGCTGTCCGCTTATTTCATTTGAGATCACTTCTCTTTATCTAAGTGTATTGCACTCAATCTTGCTATCAGGATAACCATATCTGGGTTTTAAAAGCCCTTGAGCAGCTCAAAAGTAGGTCAACAATTTGTTGGCTATATTTGAATACCCTGATCATTCTACATACCTAACAGAAACTTTTATCTCCTAATGTACATTAGTTACTGATGAACCAAGTACTATAAAAATAACTTTGCAGGATAAATTAACATAAATAATAGCTGTACAGTCATTCAGTTTAATTAACTTGTGTATCTGGTACTGCAAGTTGATTTCATCTTTGAAGAAAATGGGGTTCCGAAGGAAAGGAGGAAGTTGTGATTTCTAAATAGTAAGAACTTCACACTTGTTTTAGAACCTTTGGAAAGAACTCCTCAAGAAAAGTCCAAAAATGTATTCTTCCACAGAGCCTGACATAGGTTATCAGCCTTCCAATTGCTGGAACCCTTAATCAGAATCACAGATGAAATAATTCCACACAGACTTCTCGTTCTAAACTGGATCCCCCCAAAAAGCAAAACCTGAGAAACTCCTATGTCCTTGCAACAGGTCTTACTATTTTCTGTAGTATGAAGCTAAAGAAGAAGAAACACTTTCCAAGAGGAAGAAACCATTAAACAGGTATTCTGCAAAACGAGTATTTATCAAAATCATTTGATCTGTTCACTGAGTTTTCTTAAACTTTGCATTTTAAATACCACATCACACTTTAAATGATTTACCACAGACTGACCATTTCATCTTTGCCAAAAACTTAGTAGAATAAACTGTTACAGGCCAAATTGGGAAGAAAAGGCAGGCATCCTTTTGAGGGCACTGTTCTTTTATTAAAGGAACTATTCCCAATGTGATGAGGCCTGGCTTTTGCTCCCAACAGTGTTCTCTCCCAACATTATTTATCTCCATAATCTTGAACAAGAAAACACAAAAGTGACTCAGTTTATTAATTTCACAAATAATTTCTGCATTAAATTTGTATGATGTATAATTCCAAACATAGCACATCATTCAAATCTGACTCCAAAAACAAGAAGATACTTTGATCCCAATCTACAGAGCAAAAATTATGGAAAAATCTGGTTATGAGAGATCCCTGACCAAAACAGAATGACTCATCTAAGCCACTGTCAGCATCTCAATGAGAACCAACTCCCCTTAATCTAAACAGAAGTCTTCAAGAGGAGCCAAACTGTTCTCTGTACCCACTACCTTCTCGTTATATATCATATAAATTCTTAAAAATAAAAAAGATGGAAATATTTTTCATGGCAGAGAAAAAGGAATCAACAGTATTGTCTTGTACTAGAAACTACTTTGTTAAAGGACAAATACCATTTGCACAACAAATGAGATAAAAATGGCATTAGCAGAAAAACATAACCCTAAAAAACAACCAAATGCATTCCTATAAAGAAAGTGCTCCTATATGGAAATCAGAGTACTTGCGGATGTTGGGATGGCATCTCCTACTAAACTATCACTGTATGAGGAGGACAGGTGTCCACCATCACTGCCGCCGTACGCAGCACACTGCTTGCCACAGCACAAATGCCTACTATGTAATGCATTTCTAAATGGCACATGGGGAAAATGCATGAATGAGGAAAGAAACGGATTTTCTGATCCCAGATCTGTCATTGATAAGGTATGATATCTCAGCCAAAGCCACATGGGCTGACCAAACAGCCAACCTCTGAATTTCACCTAGTTTCATCATTTGGGAAATAAAACATAAATTCTGAAGCTACAAAGAATGACAAGGTACTACAGAAGAAATTCTTTAAGACAAGAAATTGGTTGGATTGTAACAATGGGCTTATATATGTTTATATACTTATGTGTGCTCAACATACATATATGTAAACTTAAAGGTACTTATATTTGTTTATATTGTATGTAATTATAAGTGTTTATCATAGAACCAAATTGAAGATCTTGAAAAATACCCTAAAGTACTGAACATGAAACTGATTTATTTTGTCTTCAGCAAAATATTCAAGTATTCCAATATACACATACAATTTTATACACAAACACAGGTGTCATCAAACAGACAATATCCTCTACCAATATGAAAATCAGAGCTCTGAGACTTAATGAATTTCTAAGTTTATCAAATTACGTGGCACCATATCCTCCTTAACTTCATGAACACAGAGTTTCAGTATAAGTATAATGAATGGATTAAAAGGATTCAATTAAGAATGTGGTCTATTAGCATTTTCTTCCCTCTGCCCCCATGGGTGTTACTGATTTACTTAAAAATGAACAAGAGAGGACTTTTCCTCATTAGAGATACTACATAATATTGCTGCTGAAAAGTCTTACCTTCCAGGTTTGGTGCTATACTTCTGCAGTCGTGCTTTAACTTCATCATATGTGAGAAATGCCATGTAACCCGGATGTGTGACAGCTAAGAAATTCCAATTCCGTAAAATAGAGCCCCAAGGCTAAAAATGTGAATAAATGAAAATATATTATCTAGATAACATCAACCACCAATTATACCCCAACACATCATTTAATATAGTTACTGAAATCTCCTAGATATTTTTAAAGTGAATATGAGCTTCGGTAGCTTAGGTCAACCTTTACCATCTAACAGCAAACATGCAATACCTTGCTCTCTTTTTAGAGAAATATTAGGCAGAAAACAGGACAGAATACAGAGAACAAAAAGAAAAACTACATACTTTCGTCACAAATTCTATTCCCAACACAGCATTTGTGGTAATTCTGAAACATAAAACACATCACTTTTCTGTTCAAAACCCTCTAACTTCAAGTAAAAGCCAAAGTCCTTACAAATGGTCTAAAAAGACTACAGGGTTGATGCCCAGTTCCCTTTCCTCCCCATCTGTTGTGACATCTCTACTTTCTGCCTCTTCTCCAGGCACCCTGGCTTCTTTGTAGTGGTACTCCCCTGCCCCAGAGTCTTTATATTTGCTGATGCCTCTACCAGAATTCTTCCTCCAATGACCTAAGTGATTGCTCTCCAGTGTTGCTTCCTCAGTGAAGCCTTCTCAGACCACTCTATTGCAAACTGTTAGCTCTCATCACATTCCTGATCTCCTGTAGTCTGTTTTGTTCGCCTCTGTACCTTTAAGGTATCTAATTTTATAGAACAAGAAGCTATACCAGGAATGTAAGTGATTTGGCACCCGGTCACACATTAACCAGAAGCTACATGAGAATAAGGAACGTGTCTGTCTTGCTCACCAAAGGGATACCAGCACTGAAGCAGTCTCAGAATACAGTGATCAGGGAGGTATAATTGTTGAAAAGCTCCTCTAACTAGTAACTTGTTTAAAGGGCCTTGGCTCCCAACCTACCATTCTTTCCATGATAACATACTACTGGGCTCACATTTGGTTAATTCTTGCACAATCACAGAAGGTTTATGATTTAGTAGTGAGTACGTTAAAGATCTTACACAGAAATACACAAATGAACACACATAGAGTTTGCACCATTCTTTTAGGTGCTCAGTTACCCCTCCAGTTACCAGGGCAAGAGAAAAAAAGGCAGTCAGTGATAGACAGTTTTGCTTGAGGATGTGCATGAATCATCTTGACCATAAGGCTGAAGCTACATTTATTCCAAGGACGTAGCAGCATCCTCTATCTGATGTGCCAGATTATTAACTCATATCTTCTATAGAAAAGAAGAAAAAAGGTATTTGATGTTGCCAAGTGAGCGTTACTTAAGTAGTCATCCTAGATATGATCATTGGTAGAGGGCTCTTGCTTTTGTTTGCTTTGAGACTTATTCCTCATTATTGTTAAACAAGTTTCAGATTCACAAGGCAGAATTCTTCAAGGATTATATCTCTTGAGATGAGGATAACAAAGGAAGGAAAGATTTAGTAATGAAGAGTTCCTTAACCTTTTCTGACATAACAAGAAAAACCTTCAGGGTATTCCTCCGGCATGCTAAAATATCTAATTGGGCAAAAAGGAGCTCTGGAGGACACTATTATGAGAGGTTGTGTCCAAGTATTTAGTGGTGGTGGTGGGGGACGTGTTTCTAATTTTCATCTAAAATCATGACTAAAAATTACATAAACAATACTTGGAATATCAGTATATGTTTTTTTTTTTTTTTTAATGAGAAATAACTGCTAGTAGAGGCGATGGGTTTTGTTTTGTTTTGTTCTACTTCCCCATCTACAAAGAACAAGGATGGAGAGAATATAAAATATTTGGTTCACTTCTATGAAGTCTACAAAAACTAATGGAAGAGTTGTTTAAAAAAATGCTGAACTTTACAGAGAACCAAAGTGCAGATTGGAATACAACTGAAAAACAAAAGAAAGAAACTGTAGTTCTGAGCCAACTGCTACAGTATTAAGCAACCATTTCTTGGTACATAATCCAGAGGGCTAGCTTCTAACTACAAAAGTATTTGTGTAATAGAAAGAGTCTGTGTCCTGTTTTTCCAGTGAATGCAACCCACATTCAGAAACAGATGGTAGTTACGTGTTGTTGTTAGTTTTGTTTTTGTTTTTGTTTTTGTTTTTTTAGTTTTGTTTTGCTTAAAGAATTTTGCCAACTAATGGCTTGAAGAAGGCAAAATCAAATGCTTTGGAGAATAAGAATATTTTTGCAATTTGTTTTTAGATTAAAGGAAATGTTTTCACACCCACTAAAACAAAATTATTTAGAGATTCTTAAATGACTACAGAAATTGAGTGAATTGAGGAAGCTATTCCATTCTTCCAGAATACTACTATTTTCAAGAATAGCCCTTTACTGACTTATAACTTCTGTTTAAAGAGGGGTCTGGGCTGGTCTGTCCAGATCCACTCTCTCATTCCTTGCTGTAACAGATGACTTTCCTCTTCTTCTTTTGCTCCCTATTCCATAGTCACAAATACATTCCCCCAAATCACATATTCCTTATGCCACCACCCCTCAGATCTCTTGCCCCATTTCTCAGCAACCCAATCTTTTCTAGTAGTGGGGAAATGGAAGGAGAAGGGGAGCAACAGTCCCAGGGAGAGGGAAGAGAGAAGCAAAATCCCCCCATTTCCATTCCAGGATTTTAGCACCTGCCAGTTCCAGCATCTCTGAACTATCTGGAGAGGAAAAAGAGAAGATTAAAGGCAGAAGAAAGAGGAAATGAGGGAGGTAGCCACTGCAAGACTGTTCCAATGACTTCCCAACATTTGTTCAAGTTCTGGCAGAATGTGAGGATAAGGGAAGCAAGGAAAAGAACGTAACTAGCAACCAGCTTTATGGTCTTTTCTTCCCTTCTTTCATTTCCCAGACAATTCTCAACTTCATCTCCTAGTGCCCAGCGATGAGTTCTTCCAACCCTTCTGCTATGTGAGATTCCAATCTTGAGCGTTGTACCTCACACTTTCAGAGCCCATTCTGCTAAATACCCCACTACCACCAACTTAGAGGGGTTAGAATTCACTGCTAATGAACCATCACCACTGTGACGGCAGAGGAACATATGTTCATCCAGTTACAGTACTCATAAAATATTTTTCATATAGGATACATAATTATAACTTAAGAAAACCTACTACTCAATTTTTAAAGTTGTATAAAAATAAAATTTCAGTAAAAGTTAATACATTTACTTTTCTATGCATGGAACTAATTTTAAGGTACATGTATGATTAGTTAAAAAATCTGAATAATGAAACCAAAAGAAGTGAAGAATCACAGAGGCGTAATGGAGCTAACGAGAGTTCTTCATTTACTTCCACAATTATATCCTTTAAAAGAGGGAAAAAAATGAAAAAAAAAAAATAGAAGAGACTAGGCATATTTGGTCTACAGGTATTTTTTGGTTTTGTTATTTAAAATTTCTCAAACTCAATACCCCAAAACAAATAAGTCAAAAAATGGGCAGAAGACATGAACAGATACTTCCCCAAAGAAGACAGATGAATGGCTCACAGACACATGAAAAAATGTTCATCATCATTAGCCATCAGGGAAATTCAAATTAAAACCACATTGTGATACCACCTTACACCGGTTAGAGTAAGAAAAATTGACAAGGCAAGAAACAAATGTTGGAGAGGCGTGGAGAAAGGAGAACCCTCTTATACTATTGGTGGGAATGCAAGCTGGTGCAGCCACTTTGGAAAACAGTGTGGAGGTTCCTCAAAAAGTTAAAAATTGAGCTACCCTCTACCTTACTATAGAGTAGTACAGTAATTGTACTACTGGGTATTTACCCCAAAGATACAGATGTAGTGAAGAGAAGGGCCACATGCACCCCAATGTTTATAGCAGCAGTGTCCACAATAGCCAAAGTGTGGAAAGAGCCAAAATGCCCTTCAACAGACAAATGGATAAAGATGTGGTCCATATACACAATGGAATATTACTCAGCCATCAGAAAGGATGAATAGCCAACTATTATATCAACATGGAAGGGACTGGAGGAAATTATGCTAAGTGAAATAGGTCAAGCAGAGAAAGACAATTATCATATGGTTTCACTTATTTGTGGTAAATAAGGAATAGCATGGAGGACATTATGAGAAGGAAGGGAAAAATGAGGGGGGGGGATCGGGGGGGAGATGAACTATGAGAGAACTATGGACTCTGGGAATCAAACTGAGGGTTTCAGAGGGGAGGTGGATAGGAGGATGGGTGATATAATGATGATTTAAGTATCTGGTGATGGGTATTAAGGAGAGCACATATTGCAAGGAGCACTGGGTGTTACACACACAAAATGAATCATAGAACACCACATCAAAAACTAATCATGTACTGTAGGGGGACTCACATAACATAACAAAAATAAATTAAAAAAATTTTTTTTCACGGTAACTCTACTTAAAATGATTCGTTTCCTCTCATCTCAGGAAACATAAATAAGCACACATAACTTAGAGTATTAAGAATACCTGCACTGTTTTTAAGTGAAACAGCTTATAAGAAAATATGTGCACATATTAAATAATAGTTGGGGTAAGTGTTTAACAACATTAAGGTGCCCTCATAACTTTCACACATAACCTAGGCATTCTAGCATTTAAAAAGTCATCCAGGCTCCCCATAAAAACACACTCTTCCTAGAATGAACAGTTAGGTTTAAGGCAGGAAAATAATTTTTTTCCTCTTCTTTCACAATGGAAAGAAACAAAACTTCTACTACTTCAAATGTCTTTGTGTTATGTGAAATGAACTATTTGTAAAATTATCAAAAACCTTTAAAGAATGGAAAGGTTCTGTTATAAAATGGTATTATAAAATACCATAAAAATAGTATTGGCTAACATAATCATTTTATAAAATGTATCATTAAAATCATTGCGAAAAGTAAGCTAATGGCGTACACTGGCATACCTCGTTTTATTGTGCTTTGCTTTACTGCATTTCACAGATACTTTGTTGTTGTTGTTGTTTTTCAAACTGAAGGTCTGTGGTAACCCTACACTGAGCAATTCTATCATGCACCATTTTCCAATAGCCTTTGTTCACTCCAAGTCCCTGACATTATTTTGGTAATTTTTTTAAAAGATTTATTTGTTTATTTGAGAGAGAGAGAGAGAAAGAGCAAGTAGGGGGAGGGGCAGTGGGAGAGGGAGAGAGAATCTCAAGCAGACTCCCCACTGAGCACAGAGCCTGAGTCACAGGGCTTGATATCAGGACCCTGAGATCATGACCTGAGCCAAAGTCAAGAGTCAGACATTTAACTGACTGAGCCACCCCTGCATCCCATATTTGGTGATCCTTAAAATATTTCAGATATTTAAATCATCATTATATCTGTTGTAGCAATCTGTGATCTTTAATGTTGCTACTATAAATTTTCAGGGATATCACAAACTGCACCCACATAAGATGTTAAAGGTAACCCAGAATGTGTGTTCTGACTGCTCCACTGACCAGCCGTTCCCCCATCTCTCTCCTTTTCCTCGGGCTCTCTATTCCCTGAAACACAACAATACTGAAATTAGGCCTATTAATAACCCTATGATGTCCTCTACATGTTCAAGTGAAAGAAAGTCCTCACACTTAGCTTCCTTTAAATCAAAAACTAGAAATGATTCAGCTGAATGAGGAAGGCAGCTGAAAGACAACAGAGACTGAGAGCTAGGCCTCCTGCACCAAATAGCCAAATTGTGAAAGCAAAGAAGAAGTTCTTGAAGGAAACGAAAAGTGTTAGGCCAAGGAGCACACAAATGATAAGAAAGCAAAACAGCCTTATTGCTGATACAGAGAAAGTTTCACTGGTCTGGAGAGCAGACCAGACCAGCCATAACCTTCCCTTAAATGAAAGCCTAATCTAGAGCAATGCCCTAACTCCTTAATTCTAGGAAGGCTGAGAAGGTCAGGAAACTGCGGAAGAAAAGTATGAAGCCTGCGGAGGTTGGCTTATGAGGTTTAAGGAAAGAGGCCATCTCCGTAACATAAAAGTGCCAGGTGAAGCAACAGGTGCTGATTGATGTAGAAGCTGCAGCAAGTTATCCAGAAGATCTGGCTATAACCACTAATGAAGGTGGCTACCTTAAACAAGAGATTTGCAGTGGAGATCAAATGGTCTTCTGTTGGAAGAAGATGACACCTAGGACTTTCATAGCTAGGGAGGAAAAGTCAGTTCCTGGCTTCAAAGCTTCAAAGGACAGGTTGACTCTTGTTAGGGGCTAATACAGCTGGTTACTTAAGTTGAAGTCCATGCTCATTTACCATTCTGAAAATTCTAGGGCCCAAGATTTATGCTGTATCTACTCTGCCTGTGCTCTAGAAATGGAACTACAGAGCCTGGATGACAACACGCCTGATTACAAACTGGTTTACTGAAGAGTTTCAGCCTACTTTTTAAATGTACTTCTCCAGGCAAAAGCTCCCCTTCAAAAATATCAGTGCTTGTTGTTGATGCACAGTCATCCAAGGGCTTCGATGAGATGTACAATGAGATTAATTATTTTCATTCCTGTCAACACAACAGCCCATGGATCAAGGATTAATTTCACCTTTCAAGTCTTTTTATTTTTTTTAAAGATTTTTTTTTTTTATTTGAAAGAGAGAGAAAGAATATGAGAGGAGTAGAGGGAGAGAGTCCTTGAAGCAGACTCCCCACTGAGTGTGGAGCCTGATGCAGGGCTCCATCTCATGACCCATGAGATCATGACCTGGACTGAAAGCAAGAGCTGAATGCTCAACCACTGGGCCACCCAGGCACCCTCAAGTCTTATTACTAAAAAGATACATTTTGTAAGGCTATAGCTTCCTTAGATAGTGATTCTGGGCAAAGTTAACTGAAAACTTTCTGGAAAGGATTCACTACTCTAGATCCCATTAAAAATATCTGTGATTCATGGAAAGAGGTCAAAATACCAATATTCACAGGAGTTTGAAAGAGGTTGATTCCAGCTCTCATGGATGACTTTGAGGGGGTTAAGGCTTCTGTGGAGGAAGTAACTGTAGATGTGGTAGAAACAGCAAGAGAACTAGAATTAGAAGCGGAGCCTGAAGATGATACTGAATTACGGCAATCTCATGATAACAACCTTAACGGCTGAGGAACTGCTCCTTAGGAATGGGTGAAGAAAATAGTTTCTGGACAGAGAAGCTACCCCTGGTGAAGATGCTGTGAAAACTGTTGAAATGAAAATAAAAGATTCAGAATATTAGTTGATAAAGCAGCATCAGGGTTTAAGAGGATTGACTCCAATATTGAAAGTTCTACTGCGGGTCAAATGCTTGCGAACAATATCACGTGCTACAGAAAAGTTGTTGGTGAAAGAAGAACAATCAGCGCAGCAAACTTCATTGTTGTCTTATTTTAAGAAATGGCTGCTACCACTCCAGCCTTCACTACCCTGAACAGTTAGCAGTCAGCAACACTGAGGCAAAGACTCTGCACCAGCAAAAAGATTACAACTCATTGAAAGCTTGGGTGATAAGATTTTTTTTAGCAATGAAGTATTTTTAAATTAAGGTGTATACATTGCTTTTTAAGGACATGATACTATTACACGTGTAATAGGCTACAGTATAGTGTAAATGTTAACTTTTAGATACACTAGAAAACCAAAAGAAAAAAAATTCTGACTTGCTCTTGCTTTATTGTGATATTCACTTTATTGCACTGGTCCGGAACTGAATGACCCTGCAGCATCTTCTAGATATGCCTATATATACCAAGGGAATAATCATGAAACTAGTGTAAACTGAAAATATGCAAAAGCACAATTTCTGCAATCATTAATCTAGTTTCTTATCCTATACACCCAGGTAGAATTATGATCTTAAAGTTGTAATAAAACAAAATGTATTCTATAAGTATTGTTGACAAGAGTTAATTTGCCTTCTGTTAACAGGTCCTTTCATAAATTAAAAGTTAATCCCCCACAATTTGATTTTCTTACATAAATCAGTCACCAGATCCTTGCAAACTCATGCCAAGGAGAATCATAAATCAGAGAAGGGAAATTCTTATAACATGGGAAACATGAAAACCAATATTATACTCCAACATTTGTTGAAAGCATGTTTCAAACAGAATAAATCTTACTATAGACTAAAACAATAAAAAAATTGCATCAGAATACAAGCAAGTCTGTTTTCTGATCAATTTACCTCACTTAATATAGAATTACTACAATCATAAAGATTTTAAGTGGAATTCTTTCATTGTGTGACTACTTGAATTGAATGTCATAGATGATATACAATTTAGTGGCAGAGTCAAATTCAAGACACAAATTTCAAGTCTTCATGTCTAATTCCATGAAGATCTACAAAAGAATAAAATGATAGCATCCAGCTTTCATCATTCGATTACACTTGCTTCTGAAAAGCTATGTGAAGAAACTTATAAAGGACAGATTAAAAAATAAAAACAACAGGACTAGAAGGTTAATGTCACCGTCATGCATATTAGTGAAGAAACAAGAAAAGAAAAGAAAAACAAAAACAAAGCCTAAATTTTCCAAAAGAGGAATTTGTTAAATCAATGACATACTATTTTGATGGACTATTATGTAGCAAATGAAAATTAATAATTTTATTAATGAAAAAGATTTACTGACATGAAAAAATGTTTATAACATATGATTGAATGAACAATATAAGTTGTAAAACAGTATACACCATTGGAATCTCCTATAGAGAACCTGATAAATTTACTATTTATTGCCAAGTTTACTATTTCCTTTTTCACCAAATGAATGCAGGAGACAAAGGGTTCGAGAAGTTAGGATACAACCTCAGCAAATGCCCACCTGTAAAATTTGCATTCTGTTAGTCACTGGGCTAAAAAAGACAAATTAAAATGAAAAACTAAATAGGAAATTCAGAAACCAAGCTCTTCTGCCTGAATCTTCTCAAAGCTAAGAAGCAATCATCAGCCTCATAGCACTTGGTCCTTCGAACTTAAGCCTTCAACATACAGCAGTGACCAAAAAGTTACATCAGTGACTTCAAAATTAGAGACTACTGAAAATGACATGATTTCTCATATGTTTAAGTCTGTGAGAGAGCTGTACATACACACGTACACACAAATGGACCGATGCACCTCACATGCACACACAGGGAGGGAGATCAGGACGGAGGAAAGGATGAAGACATAGGAAGCTTACCTGAAAAAGCCTGGTAAAAATATCAAATTCAAAAACTGAAATGTAATCATTACAAGTTAGATCAATTGTTGATTTCAGAGCCATTGCTTCCAGGCCAGAGCTAATCTGATGAACCTCATGAAGGCACTGTCTGAATACTTTCCATGGTACAATAGTTCTGTGCAAGGAAAAGAAAAATAAAGGAAAAAAAAAAAGGAATTGAATCAAGTGTCATTTAAGACTAGCTTTCACTGAAAAGCACAGTTCAATCATAACATTAATATAATCAATTGCATTTGTACTAAAAGACAAATAGTTGACAAAAAAGACTAATAGGTGTTCATAATTTAGAACACCGGTAATGAGTTTTGCTAATTGGCTTATTTTCCATTTGCTAAGAATGGGACAAAAATCTAAGTCAATTTCTCGCTCAAACAATCCTTGGCTATCAAGATATTTCCAAAAATACATTCAAAAGAAGTGATGAGGTCAAAGTTCTGTGTGTCTGACCTCTTGTGTACATAAGATCATTTGACTTTAAATCAAGTTAAATTATTCCCCTCTTTATTTCTTTAAAATAACTCTAAGACTATGGGTACGTACAATAGTAGGAATTCTTTATTCATGGCACAAAAGAGTAATCCACCATTTTGAGAAAGCTCAGGTGGAAAGTCAGGAGGGCATTTTAGCCATTACCCGCCTTGTATTCTGCAGAAAAAAGAGTGCATTATCTAACCTTTTGTATTAATACAAAGGGAAATTTTAAATTGTTTAACCGACCACACTGGCTAGCATATAGAAACATATTTATTCAAAACTTTTTACTTTTCTCAAATATCATGCAGCAAAATTTTTATTAAGTAACATTTACATAGTTTAAAAATTTAGAAGAGGAAAAAAAATGATATGCAAGGAAGTCTCCCAGTCTGTCCTCCACCTGGCCAGTTTCTGACACTCACCACCTCCTCACCCACCATGAAAATAAGTAATACTCATTATTCCTCCCTTAGTTCATTTTCCTCCTTTTGGAATGTTAAATGCCTACTCCTGAATAGGTGAAAGAAAGAAATCATTCACGTTTTTAAAATTTTAAGCTGCTCTTTTCACAACAGGACATCATAAGAGCTATACATACCCTCCTATAAGATTATAAATATTTAAGCCTTAGGTTTTTCTTTATTAGTATCTCTTAAGAAGTAAAAGACTCAGGCAGAATGGAGTACTCCGGCCCTATGCTATACTAATCCTCCCAGTGAAGCACTGCCATAAGGGTACAATTACATATTCATTCAGTAATTATCTACTGCAGTGGTTGTCAAACTTGAGCATTCATAGGGATCACTGAAGGGCTTGTTAAGACAGAAATTGCTGGTCCGCAACCCAGGATATTCTAACTTACTATGACTGAGGTGGGGGGAGAACTTCAAGTTCTAATAAGTTCCCAAGTGATGCTGACACTGCTGGCTGATCTGGGGGCAACACTTTGAGAGTCACTGATCTCATAATTGCTAAGGCACTGTGGGTAAATACAATTATGAAAATACACGATACCATCTGTCCTTGAAAAAGATACACACAGGGTAGAAATAAGACGTGTAATACTTAAAAAAAAAAAATACCTGGGGTGGGGTGGGGTGGGATATACGAGGAAGTACTGGAGGAATTCAGGGAAGGAGTGATCTACGGCAAGACGAATAAATGAATGGTGGGGCAGGCTGACGATACTATGCTACTTTATAAGAAGGTGTAGGTTTGATATACCACTAAAAGAAAGAAAAATATGAGGCTGAATACATCAAAAGGCTTTCCTCTATGTATGAAAAAAACAGGAAACCACAGAGAACTGAAGAGACACACCACATCAGACACCATTTAGAAGAAACACATGTCAGGCTCTGATTAAGGTTAACAAAATGCTGCTGTTTTAAGAAAACAAGAAAAACTTCTTATGATAATGTTAGAAGGCTAATTGATTTATGGCAAAGTGAAAATATGCAATTGTGTCCAGTTTCATTACAGTTACCACGAAAGTAATGCTTAAGCAGCACATTTTTCTTTTCCAAATTAAGGTTCAAATATTCAATGCATAAAAGGGACATGAACTATAATATTCAAATTTTTTAAAAAATTATACAAAAACTACTGATTTAAGAATGTTATATATTTTATTTTTGTATGCACATGTTAAGAGAAACCTGTCTTGCATATGAAGAATAAAAAGTACATCAAATGGATAGACGCCTTTGATATGTTATCATAACAAAGTTATCTTCATCCCAATATATAAGGCACTTGCAGATCATAACTCTTTTCAATACCCAATGATTTCCCAGAACAAATTGTTAAAAAATGTATGAACTTCTAAAATTGTAGTCTAACATACCACTTTGGAACAATAATTAACAAAGGAGCAAGCCACATTTCCCTAGTACTTGTGTAAATGACACTTGTTCACAGTTCACTTGTGATAAAGGCCCAAACAAGCTTAATTAAGGGTTTTAACAGGGATTAAGAAGAAAGGGCATTATCTGGTTAACTAACTACATATACAATTTGTGCAACAGATACTTTTTCTTTATCAGCTGAGCCACCCACCATAGAAAATGGTGGGAAGGAAGAGGGTTTCATGAGTGAAGAACAGAAATGGTGTGCAATGACTTCTTAAAAAAAAGGAAAACAACAACAACAACAACAACCAGGTTCTAAAACTGTTGCTAAGGAGCTAACCTTTCCAAAGAGGATTTCAAGATTTCAGGTTGCTACCTTCTTCCCTGATGTGTGTGTGTGTGGGGGTGGGGGGGGTGAGGGAGAGGATAGCTTTTCACACCTTTAATTAAGCTATAGCAATAGAGAGTAGTAGTTTCTATTCTCTTTCCCTAGAGATGAAGTCAGAGAAAATATTAATGAAAATTGTTTCACAAATACATACAAACTTCATTGTGCTGGCAAAGAACTGGGAATAGAAACGAGGAAGAAAAAGAAAAGGAATAGAACATAAAAGCTTCAAGCTCTCACCAATCCAAAAATACTTTAATAGGTCCTTTTTGCCACTTACAATCACTTTAATTACAAGTTGAATTAATTTTAAAATCTACTAAAAGTACAAGTAGTTGTTAATCCACAAAGAATGGAATACAAGGCCAATGGTTAGCTAGACACTTAAAATAGTAATGATTTCAGGATTTTTAAACTTCCAGTAGGAATAAGAGCCGCCATTTATTGATGTCATTTTTATTGATTGATTGGTTGATTATCTACTCTTTCCGCCAATCACCAGATGCTATTATAATATCTATTACTGGAGTTCGTCACAATAATAGCATGAGGCAGATAATATATTTATTTTCACGATACAGATGGGAAAACCGAAGCCTAAGGAGGTTAAATAATTTGCCAAAGACTGACTATATATGTTCAGGCATTTTTGTAAGTTCAGAACAGAAATATAAATAAAGTCACAATCTAATTAAGTGTAAAGTCTTGGAAATAAGTCGTGTTGTGCCATGTGCAAAAGTTATTATAGAAAACGATGGATGTGCCTTAGAAACCCCATGAGATGTAGCTCCTTAAGAACAGGAATTGTATCTTATTCACCTTTACCCAAAACAAACAAGGTGTGCAACTAAGATTTGTATAACTAAATTAAACGGTGTCTAGGGAAAGCAAGGGAGTGTTACATGGAGGAGAGCCCAGTATTTGTGCTCCACCTGCTTTCTCTACTGCACAGAAATCTTTTGAGGACTGAAAGAGTAACAGTCTGTTCTTATCATGTCAGGAGAGATAAGAACTTAATACATTATTTTATTGTTAGATGAGAAGTCTTGGTCTGTTTACCAAGAAAATAAGAGTAACTTTATTTATTGTCTTGAAAACAGAGTGTCCTTTCAGATAAAAACAGATACACGGAAACAAAACTGAAAATGTGTCAGTAGGTCAGCAACTGACATGTCACTCAAATCTTCCAGGCTTTTCTCCTCTTCCACAAAAGTAGAAGAGTGTATTGGGTATTCCAATTTGAAAATCTTGCAGTTTAATAAAATAGAAGGAATGCAAGACAAAAATTGTTAGGAGATTATCACCAAAAAAAAAAAAAAAAAAATCTCAACAAAGGCTAGTTTTTGAAAAGTCATATACTTCTGGTGTGAGTGAGAATTTATACAGAATTTCTAAAAAGCAATTTGGCAACAAGTTTCAAAAGCCTATATTTTTTGACCCTGAAAGCCTATTTCTAGGGATTTTACCTCACAAAATTATGTCAAAAATAAATAAATAAACACACAGCAGCACATATATCCACCCATAAGTCTCTTCAATACAGTGTTGTTCATAACAGTAAAAAATTAAAAACAAATGTGCTCAATGGTAATAATAAGACATACTATATTCAAAGATTATAATATTTTAACAGCAATTCACAGTTGTACAAAAGAATATTGTCATGGAAAAGTGTCCATGACATTCTTAAATGGGAATAGCATTTTTGAAATTGTATGTCCTGTATGATCCAATGCTAAAAACTATCTAAAATGTCCGGAGAGATCAATACACATTTTAACTGATAAGAACTGATCATGGTGGGAGTTGAAGTGATTATTTTATTTTTCTCTACAGCCAGAAGTTTGTTAGAAATAATGACATAAAAGACATGCTACAACTGTTTTAAAATATATTTCATAATCATAAGAAGAATCAAAAACAAAAATTATAACAGTATTTGCCTTGGACATGATTTTATATGAAAGAAATACAAAAGAATTTACATATTGAACTATGAGAAGAAATAAGAGAATTCAACATAGTTTCAGAATATAAAACTAATATAAAATCAGTTGATCTCTATAAATAAGCAATGCATCATTAGAAAATAAAACTTAAAAATACTTGATTTTTACAACAGCATCTGAAAATATTAAAAAAACAGGAATGAAGTTAACAAAAGATGAGCAACGCCAAGAGATAAACACAAATACACACACAATCAGAGATATAAAAGACACAAAGGGATAGAACACTTTAATGGACTGACAGATTCAATATTCTAAAGATATCAATAATCCCCAAACTCACTCTCAGATTTAATATAACCGCAATCAAAAATTCTAGGAGATCTATTTGTAGTAGGAAATGGTAGGCTGATTCTAAACCTTATAGGGAGACGTCAAAAGCCAAGAATAATGAAGCCCGTCTTCAATAAAAACAACACTGACAAACTCATACTCTGTATTAATTAAGACAGTGTGATAACTACACAAGAATAAACAAATAGATGGAACAAAACAATAATTTTAGAAAGAAATACAACCATATTTGGAAATTGGATATTGCAGATAAGATTTAAATAAAATTTAACGGCAGTGGGGAATGAGGTTTTCAATAAATGCTGCTGGGTCAAATGGATGTACATACGGAAGAAACTGAATCTTGACTCTTCCCTAATACTATATAAAAGTTTTATTTTAGATTATTGTTTTATCTTTGATATTTAGGTCTAAGGTTAAAGGGTTTTTTTTTTTTTTTTTAGTAGAAACTAGAGAATATCTTTAATACTTTAGAGCAAGCAAAAAATTTAAACAGGACCCAAAATGCTCAAAGGATAAAGAAAAAGAGAAATTAAAACCTGCATTCATGAAGAGAGATCACTAACAAAGGGGAAAAGGAAACACACATTGGGAGAAACATATAATTGACAAAAGAGTCCTATCTAAATATTAATAATAACTACTCAAAATTGGACAAATGATTTTCACATACACAAAGAAATCAAAATGTTCAATAAACAAAGATATATTCAGCTTCACTGGTCATCAGAGAAGTGTACATTAAAAACACAGTGAGATTCCACTTGACCTCCCTAGTATGGTTTATGAAGAAGAAAAAAATCACAAAGGATATCAAAGGGTTGGAGAAGATACAGAGCAACAGGAACCTTTAGGCACTGCTCAAAGGTGATTCGGTTGGTAAGCCACTTTAGAAAACTCTTAAAAGCTACTAAGTCTAAAACTATGCGGAAACTAGAATCCAGCAATTCCATTCCTAGATACATCCAACAGATATGCATATATGGGTTTTTAAAAATATATTTTAAAAAAGTTCATAATAGCACTACTGATAATAACCCAGAGGAGGAAGAACCCAATGGCCATCATGAATAGAATTGATAGGTAAAGTATGGTATAGCTGCACAATGGAGCAAGAAGAATGAACAGTCTGTTCCGGAGCAGAACCTGGGTCAATTTCATAAACAAAGAATGAAAGGAGACAGATTTTTTTTAAAAGAACATAGTTGTAGAATTTCAACTATGAATGATTCCATGAAGCTAGGAGTCAGGATACCATGAGCAGACGGTGACTGTACGGAACTTGCTGAGAGGTTGGGGGGAAGGGGTGCTCGGAATTACAGGTAATACGCTATTTATTTTGGTGGCATTTACACTGGTGTGTTCACGGCATGAAAATTCTTTGCCTTACACTTATGCTTTGTATACTTTTCTGTATGTATATTAAACTGAATATATAAGGCTTTACAAATTTTTACATAAAAACTTGAAAAAGAAGAAAATGTGGGAACAGATGTAGTACTTGTCATAATATAAACAAGGAAGTCAATGTGTATTTGTTGGTTGCTGGTTTTGTTGTTCTGGTGGGGGTGGGGTGTTGACAGTAGTTGTTTCAAATTCCTTCTAGCTAAAGGAGATAAAATGTCACCTTGATTTTAAACAAAATGAAAATCTGTTCTATCTGTATTAACCCATTCCTATTTTTAATTTCATTTGAATTTGGTCAGAAAATTCACTTTGACCAACAACGATAAATTCAGTGTCAATACCTTTAAGTTGAGGGCTAGTTTTGTTCAGAAGATAATGAAACATTCATAAGACGTTTTATATGTTTTGATTTTTATTATGGATGCAAATACTAGTACTGTGACTCCTAAGTCTGTTGATACATTAACATATAGTTATTCCCTAAATCCAATATTTTTCCGCACTTATGTCTGTATTTTGTTACAGAATATGGAAATAGACTGTTATCAGGCTCTACTGTTCTTACTCTTCCATCACAAATGTTTCTAGACACGAAAGTTTTTGTTTTTGAAAAGCAAATATTTTCCAGCAACCCACACAAAAACCGTATCAAAATTCTCATCAAATAGTTACCTTACGACTCCTCACGGACACAATGGTAACCATGGTTATCAAGGATAATCATAATTAGATCTAATCATTTCTGTGAAAACTCTTGACTCTCATACAGAAAGACACATACATTGCATATTTAGGGTTTTTTTTTTTCCTCAAAAACATTCATAACATTTGGTCTATAGTGTAGACAAGCATTACTTCTCTGTAAAATGGACAAGTATCATTCTCATTTTCAGATTCTGAAAGTAAAACTTCGAGACAAATACTTTTTATAAAATTGCAGAAACAAGGAAAATAGTTTCTTCAACATTATTCCTGATTTTCTCAGTAAGCTCATTCACATGATAGATTTGATGCTTTCTGACTTCTGGTCTCATGACCAGACGTTGGAACATGACAAATTTACTACAGGCATGGCATTACTTTGTACATAATTCCATTTATTTTCTGGCTTTGAAATAAATAAAATGTATTGGTGAAAAGGGATAGGAAGAGGAATTATAAATATAATCTGTAAGAACATGTCAAAATCCCATGTTTAATTTTTCTACTTAGTAGTCATTAACCATAGACAAACATAGATTCTGGTCTTAAAACAATGAATATTTGTTCTTTTCTTTCTACTGCACAACTTTCTTCAGTATATTGTTTCTGAAAGGTTAATGATACTTGGTAGGTTTTAAGACACATGAGCTACATGGATCACAGCAAGATAACCTTTTATCTTCTGAGGTCAGATTAAAGAAAATCAGGAAGTTATAGATCCTGAAATTAGAAAATCCTGTCACAGAAGGGTTTAAGCAAGGCTTTAAAATGATCTTCTCTTTAGCAATAAGAGCTCAGCCTATCTTATAACCAACAAAGTCCATAATTTAAAAAATTCCTCATAAATCTCTCTACAAAGGTGAAATGAGTTGACAAGCAATAGACAAAGTCTGCTAGATCTAAGTTAAACGGAAGCAAAAGAAATATCCAATTTCAACAACACTTCTAAAACCCTCACATAAGAAACTGCATAAACACATGGAGCCTATTAAAGCTTTGGCTATGAAGGAGACTTAAAGAATTTCTTAAAAGAGAAAATAAATCAGATATTAAGTGCCTTCATGTTACTGCAACTAATGGAAACGTTAAGGTCTTTATCTAGCTTGATCTTTAAGTACTATTATCTGGTTCATCTCCTCCTTTCTTTAAATACTGTCTTCCTTTAGCAGGTGTAATTCCGCCATGCTCCTCATGTTTTTTTCCCTGCTTTTCTGGCAATTCCTCCATTTTCTTAAATTTCTTCAATGCACACTTCATTTATCAGAATTCCTTTTTTTTTTCTTTTTAAGATTTATTTATTTCTTTTAGAGTGAGAGAGCATGAACAAGAGGGGCAGAGGGAGGAGAGAGAGAATCTCAAGCAAACTCCAGGCTCAGCTTGGAGTCTGACTCAGGGCTCAATCTCAACCATCATGACCTGAGCCAAAACCAAGAGTCCAACTCTAATTGACTATGCCACCCTGGCACTCCCATTTATCAGAATTCTTTAAGCATCTGTCCCTCTTCATTCTCCCTGCACATTCTGCATGGTCTACATCAATGGCTTCACAAAGCTTTCAGAGATTACAAACTCAAATATCTGGGAACCAGGCAGTTAACAGAAATGAGTAAAGAGATCCAGCTAAGGACTGCAATGAACTGAAGGAGAGCATGTCTCAACTGGGCAGCTGGCACCCAGGTCTAGAGAAATGTTGCCCTGTCAGAATTGCAATCTAGTGGTGTCGTCACTTCCAATTATTCAATGAAATTCAATACACTATTTTTATGGAAAATGAATTTTTAAAAGTTACTATTAATTTTTTTGTCAAATATTTCATAAAGCCAAGAAATACTCCACAGGCTATCAACCTGCAAACTCTCATAGATACACCATCAATTCTAAAATCTCTACCCTATTCTATATTCTTTCCATAGTCTCAAGGTTATATATCCAACTTACCAATGCTTATCACCACATAGATTTATCTAGGTACACAAAATCAAACATAGTCTAAACTGAGCTTATCTGGATGCCAAATCCCCTCTTCTTCCTATTTTTCCTCTCCCACTGAAAGTGCCCCAGTTGTTCAAGTTAGAAATTGAGAAATCACATTTGACTTTCTTCTGCCTCATATAGCTTAATAATTAGGTATGCTTCAATTTATCTTTATATCATTCTCAAATCCATGTACTCCTTTTACTTACATATATGTAAAGTTATTTGGTGTATTGATTCCATTTCATGTACTATTTTATATATGAATTATTTTATGTATATTATTATAAGTGCTACCTAGTTTTCTACAATGGCATGCTACCTATGAGTCTTCTATTTCTCTTCTAATTTTTCAGTTTCTAAAGTATGTAGGGGTGGGGGAGGCAGTTAGACCCCAGAGGGTACACAAGATGATCCTTTTTGGGATAAGAAGAAAATATTGAAATTCTACTTACATATTTATGTAGTTTTTATTTTTATTTTTTGGAAAATTATTTATTTGAGAAAGAGAGGGAGATAGAGAAAATGAGAATGAGTCAGGTGGTGAGAATCTGAAACAAACTTTGAGCTGAGCATGGAGCCCGATGCAGGGCTTAATCTCACAACCTGAAGGTTATGACCTGAGCCAAAACCACGAGTCAGATGCTTAACTGACTGAGCCACCCAGGTGCTCCTTTACATAGTTTTAAAAATTTGTATTTTATCAGGGTGCCTGGGTGGCTCAGTGGGTTAAGAGCCTCTGCCTTCGGCTCAGGTCATGATCTCGGGGTCCTGGGATCGAGCTCCACATCAGGCTCTCTGCTCAGCAGGGAGCCTGCTTTCCTCTCTCTCTCTCTGCCTACCTCTCTGCCTGCTTGTGATCTCTGTCAAATAAATATATAAACTCTTTAAAAGATTCTTTTTTGTATTTTATGTCCACTATTTGTCTTACATATGAGATTACATGTTATTAATACAAAAATATATGTATGTATGCAGATGATAATTTAATAGATGGACATTGGGGAGGGTATGTGCTATGTTAAGGAAAAAAAAGTATTTAGTAAGTTAGTAATAGTGAATATAATCAAATGGGTTTGGAAGCCACTGCTCACATTCATTATCCATACTTCAGCAAGAAGTCACCCACCTAAAAATACAAGAGGAACCAGGTCCAGGCCTAAAACCCATCAATGGGTTCCCATTGTTCTCAGGGCTGCAAAGAACAGAGTTTTAAAAATGCAACT
This sequence comes from Mustela nigripes, assembly GCF_022355385.1. NCBI lineage: Eukaryota > Metazoa > Chordata > Mammalia > Carnivora > Mustelidae > Mustela > Mustela nigripes. The sequence goes on along the minus strand of NC_081558.1, from coordinate 166,348,720 downwards.
TTGTATAGGGAAAAGAAAGTACAAAGGGATGGAATAGGACAGAGCTTTCAAAGCACAGAGTAACAGTTGCAAGTACTTGGGTCCTTGAAACAGGGTAACTCCTACAGTGGGTCATAAACCACTACCCCTTATTTGGGTTCCATGTTCACCAAGAATTTTTAAATGGCTCCACTGATAATTTATTGATGGTGACATATACATCCTCATCTGCCTGATAGTGGCATCAATCATTGTAAATTTAAAAAAATTCTCGGTTATAGAGCAATTTATGAGCTCAGTTAAATTGTGTCCACTCTGTAAACATACTCTTGGTTCCATGAAATCATGGTTTCAAGGATGAGAATCAGAACCTAAATCATGGTGATTTCACTAGGTAAAGGTCACTTACTGAAGCACTCAGAGTGAAAAGAAGGAGAAAGAAAAAAATAACAAAAAGGAGGAAAAAAAGAAGGTGGTTATGTAACCTTGAAGTTATCTCTATCTTTCTTTTGATCTCCAGCAGACATTGTAATAATTCAGTCTCAATCACAGCATTTTCCATGGAACAGACTCCTTCTTAACATATGTGCAACCCATACAACATACCAGCTCCTCCACGAAGCCGGAGTGGTCCTCTGACCCCGCTAGTAAATAATTTCATATTTGTAACATTATTTAGGCACCTTTCTAAGGCACAGACCTGGTTTAAATATTTATTAACTCTGTATATACTCTCTTCTCCAAATTGAATACATATTGCTTAAAGACAGAAAATTATAATTTGGCATCTTATTTGCTTTTTGTATCTAAGATCTTGTTATAAGGAGTTATACAAAATAGACCTCTAATTTTATTTTCCTTATTAATATAAAGACCTTTAGAATTTTTTAAAAATAGGCAATAACAGAAGTTGACTAAATAAGAGAAATATTAGATATCATTTCTTGAGTTCTAAGTCAGTTTTTTCCTGAGCTCCTGCCATCCAGTTACCTTGTACAGGTCCTTAATTTCTACTGTGGATTAAATATGATTAAGTTGCCTTTTCTCTGACTAGAGGAAACACTGACCTAGTTAATATGCTAAAATAATATATATCTCACCCATTGGAAAAGTAAAGAAACTACTGTCCTTCCTTTCTTATTAAAAGTGAAAGGAGAATACAGGAAACCAAAGAAGGTCCATACCACTTCCCCAGGAAATCAAAGGTAGAGGCAGTAAAATGAGCTTTAAATAGATAATTTTTTTCCACAGTAAGCAGGGCAGTGTCTTATATTCTATCCTACACCCAATTTTAGAAAATTTATTATTTGTTTTTGGATTTTGCTTTCAGATTTCTAGGGACTATAGAACACCCATCACATAAAATTGAATATTAACTAAATTATCCGTGTAATAATTAATATAATAGAGTTTAGAAGAAGATGAAAAGTTTGAATTGGTTAATTATTCCACAATACAGAGTACTTACTAAATGCCGGACACTGATCTCTAGCTTTTAGTAGCAGTAGATTTTAACTCTTTTAACCTTTATGACAAAACTACATAGGAAGTATTATTGTTTATTATTATCGACATCTTATAGATAAAGAAACTGATACATGGAGAAACCCAGTAGATTGTCCAAAGTCACAAAGTTAGTAAATGTTACAGTCAGACCTGAATGAAGACAACCTACCTGCATACCTACCTGTCAGCCTGTTGCCTCCCGATCAAACAAGCAAACTGTGTCCCTGTCATATCTCACATAGGCACACACCCACATACAGTCCTTTACTCCTCAACTCACTTGAATTAAATAAATGACAGTTCCTGAAATCTAAATATGAGACATTGTGCTGAGGTACTTCAGGACATACAAGGATAAATAAATAAACCTCATTTCATGGAGCTTATCGTCTAATGGGAAGTAAAATAGCTAGACAAATAATTTTAAAACAATGAAAATAATAAATACAAAGGATAAACAAGAGCTTAGGGGGGTTTAAGAAGAGATGTAGGGACAAAAACATGTTGCTGTCCCTACAAGATGTAGGGACAGAATCATAAGCAAGACTCACTCTGAGAGATTAATCAGAACATAAATGCCAGAGCAAATAAAAACCATAAGCGGGAGCAGCATTAGGAGCACTTAGACACCTGTAACTTCTGGTATGTCAGGAAACATCCAAATAATCCAGCTTGACTGAAGACCAGGACATAAGTAAAAGAAAGAAATGCTAGAAAAATACATGAATTCATCCAACAATTACTGTCTGTTATGTATACAGTACCTAAAGGATTCATTCAATACCTTTAAAGGATAAGGTTGAAAGACAACATTAAAAATGAAGTTAGCTTATTAGAAAACACCGGACACAGAGTTTAACATATACTAACTGCCAATGTATCTGGATGAAATTTTTTGGATAAAAAGTCAACAAAGAGCTTCACAGTCAAGCAGGAAAGAGCCACAAAGCATACCTTCAATAATACAAACATGTCTAATACACAACAGGGACACGAGGCATGGAATAGTTAAAGCTGACCTTACGGAAGGGTGTATATTAGTGAGAGCAGTACAGAAAAGGGGGCTTCTGAACTGGACTTGAGCAATTTTGGGATGGTAAAAAAGAAAGAAGAGGCTAGGGTGCTTCCAGGGAATTGAACCATAGGAACCAAAGGTTAAAAGAAAAATAAAATCAATTTGTAAATAATAAAGTCATTGAAAATTTGAGCAGAGAATAAATATCCTCCATCCATCCATCCAATTATTCATGCAATCTGTTAACATTTATTAGTGCATACACATTCCAGGAAATGTGCCAGATTCTAAGAAACAAAAATCAGGAAGGCAGGTTCTTGCTTTCAAAACACCTTCCTCGTCTTTCAGGAAATGTGATCATGTTAGCAGTTCACTGCAGTCTAATAGGACAGATAAGAGCAAAGGCACTTGGAAGCCAAGAGTATGGATATTCACTTTAGATTAGGGCAGCTTCCAAAGTGGCATGGGTGAGTAGCTTTCCAAACAGTGGATGCAATCTAGGAAAACAAAAACACAAAAAATAGGGGGGAAATGCACATCAGGAAATACGTGTAACAGTGCTGTGTAGTTAGGTTCTTTCTTTGTGGATGAGCAGACTACAAAGAGATGAAGCCAAAAAACAAACAGTCCCTAAAGTTTGTCATATTAATAGGATTTTACATTTTAACCTAGAATCAATAATAACTCATACAAACATTTCAGACAAAAAAACTAACAAAAAATAGAATGATTAGTTATGGGGGTTTTGTGTTTTGTGTTGTTGTTGTTGTTTGTTTGTTTTGTTTTTTGAGAGCTCTGTGGTCTAAGAAAAACAACAGGACAGATTCTTACTGAAGATACAAAGATGGGTCAGAATGCTGTTGCTGTAATACACAGAAGAATTTGAACTTGAAATTATAGGACAGAACTTGAAGTAAGGATGGAAAGAAGGTGAGACATAAAAAGATGCAGGTTAAGAATTCATGGTTCTTGCTGAATTATAATTTGGCTGGAAATGTATGTCTAAATCTCTTCAGTGTAAGGAAGTGCTTAGCACCAGTGGCCCCAAACCTGCTATCTGACTCGCTTAGAAAAATGACTGTCAGCCACGGTCTAATCCCGCCAATGGAATTTTGTTGTTTTTAACAGTTAGTAATCTACTTTCTGAGACTGGTGCCTAGAGTTTCTGGACTCTAAACTACTATTCCAGAGTGCAAAGATTCAGTTTGATGTTGATCTTATTTTGCAGAATTTACTTAGACACATTTATTCAATAATGTCACTTCTCTTTCTCTACGTATTTCTACTACCTCCTGGTCAACAGACTAAGAAAGCAGAAGCAGGACTCAAGCATTGAAACATTTAATGAATCTGCATAAAAACCTAACAAATGCAGACCTTCCCAACCAGTTTACCATGGGACATCATTCTTATTGATCGACTTGGGACTCCAGTCAGGCACAGCCTTTTGGCAGCTAGACAGAGCAGAGAGGTGGGCCTAGCCATGACTTTGAAAAGGTTGAGAAGCACAGAAATGAACTATTAGGCATGACACCTAAAGATTTTTGTCTGCTGGAATACGAAATCATACATAGATATCTGTTACATTTCTATACACATATAATGACGTAGCAGAAAGAGAAATCAAGAAAATGATCCCATTTATAATTGCACTAAAAAGAATAAAACACCTACGTATACACTTAACTAAAGAAGTGAAAGACTTGAACTCTGGAAACTATAAAATATTGATGAAAGAAATTGAACATGACACCAAGAAATGGAAAGACATCCCATGCTCATGGATTAGGAGAACAAATATTGTTAAAATGTCCATACTATGCAAAGCAATCTACAGATTTAATGTAATCTCTATCAAAATAACAACAACATTTTTCACACAACTAGTACAAATAATCCTGGAATTTCTATAGAACCATAAAAGAACCTGAAATAGCCAAGTAATCTCAGAAAAAAAAGAATAAAACTGGAGGTATCAGAATCCTGAATTTCAAGATACACTATGAAACTATAGTAATCAAAACAGTATGGTACTAGCATAAAAATAAGACACACAGATCAATGGAACAGAGCAGAGAGCCCAGAAATAAACCCATGACGATATGATCAGTTAATCTTCAACAAAGGAGGGATGACTATGCAGTGGGAAAAAGACAGACTTTTTGACAAATGGTGCTTGAGAAACTAGACAGCTTTATGCAAAAGAATGAAACTGGACCACTTGCTTCCACCATAAACAAAAACAACTCAAAATGGATTGAAGATATACACGTGAGACCCAAAACCATAAAAATCCTAGAAGAAAACACAAGCAGTAATTTCTCTGACATTGACTATAACCACCTTTTTTCTAGATAGATCTCCTGAGGCAAGGGAAACAAGAGCAAAAGCAAACCATTGGGACTACATCAAAAGTAAATTAAAAGCTTTGGGGGCACCTGGCTGGCTCAGTCCATAGAGCAGGATACTCTTGATCTGGGGGGGCATGAGGTCAAGCCCCTTGTTGGGCATAGAGCTTACAAAAATAAACAAAACAAAACAAAACAAAAAACCTTCTACACTGCAAAGGAAACAAAAAGACAACCTATTGAGTGGGAGAAGATATTTGCAAATGACATATTCAATAAGGGGTTAGTATCCAAAATACATAAAGGACTTACACAACACCAAAAAACCTCCCAAATAATCCAATTAAAAAATGGGTGGAAGACATGACCGGACATTTCTTCAAAGAAGACATGCGGATGGCCAACAGACACATGAAGAGATGCTCAACATCACTAACCATCAGGGAAATGAAATCAAAACCACAATGAGATATCACCTAACACCTGTCAGAAAGGCTAAAATCAAAAACACAAGAAACAACACTATTGGTGATGATGCAGAGAAAAAGGAACCCTCGTGCCCTGTTGGAGGGAATGCAAAATGGTGCAGCCACCGTGGAACACTGTATGGAGGTTCCTCAAAAAATTTAAATTAGAAATACCATATGATTCAGTAATTCCCCGACTGGGTACTTACCGAAAGAATGTAAAAAGATATATGAACCCATATGTTCCTGCAGCATTATGTACAATATCCAAGATATGGAAGCAGCCCAAGTGCCCATCGATAGTTGAATGGATTAAGAAGACGTGTATACATGTAGAGTGAAATATTACTCAGCCATAAAATAGAATAACACCTTGCTATTTGCAACAACATAGATAGATCTAGAGGTTTAATGCTAAAAATAAGTCAGAGAAAGACAAACACCAAATGATTCTACTCATATGTGGAATTTAAGAAACAAAACAAATGAACAAACAAAAAAAACCTCTTACTATAAGGAACAAAATAGTGGTTATCAAAGAGAAAGGAGGTGGAAGGACTAAGTGAAACAGGTGATGGGGATTAAGACATACTTATCCGAAGGGGCACTGCACTGAGTTATGTATAGAACTGTTGAATCGCTATATTATACACCTGAAACTAATATAACATCCTATGTTAATTATACTGCAATTAAAATTAAAAGAAAATTTTTTTTTCTTGCTTCCTGTATTTATGAGGCCTGAATACTAAAACTGCTTTTAGGAGTTTTACAAAATCTTTTGAAAAATAGTTTTTTTCCCCCAATTTTAATTCAATCTTAATATCTTATTCTGACAGTTACTTTGAAAAAAAAATTGCAATAATACCTTAAGCTTAAAAACTGCTTTATAAAAATCATAACCCGATTGGCTCTTTTTAGAACTAACTGCTCAATGATTACATTTGTGGAAACAATACTGTTCTCAAGTTTAAAGGCACTGGTTAGATCAAATAAAAGCATTCTCACATGGCTTCAATGTGTAGCTAGATAAATGACAGAAATGCTTCCATATGAGAAATTATGCAAAAATATAAACTAGTATTAGAGCATAAGGAAGATAAAAGAATTCAACCTTTTGAAAGGCTACATCATTCATGTATTTGCTTATTCATTCAATAAAATATTGTGAAATAAGGCAAAAACCCACAGAGAATATAAAGATGGTTTCTCCAATGATCTAATAAAAGAATCATTAATTTTGATGACTATGGAAATATGTCTGAGTTCCAGAAGGAGCTTTAAATTTGGCTCTCATCCCAAAAGTAAAATGTTAAAGAAAAATGAAACAGCTTTCTCAAGTAAGTGAAGACAGGAGAAAAAGGCATAAAAAGGCTTGGGAGGTAAGGAGAGTATTTAATCAGTATTTTAAGACTGCCCCATTTGATTTAATAGTGATTTTACTCATGTAGCAGTTGGAGAGAAATGTCAGCCCCTTGATGTCTATGGTTATAAATAAATCGAAATGAAGAAGTCTGAAATGCATAATTCTCTGTGGCTTGAGGTACCAGCAACACAAACTCCTCTCTTTAAAAAAAAAAAAAAAAAAAAAAAAAAAGGTGTGTGGGCAATCTTTCCATTTTTTTACTGACCTTTTGACAAGTGAACAATGTCATGATTCACCAGAATTTTCAGTTTTCAAAAAGAAATACCACAAACATTTTGGCCTATAAATGTTCTTAAAATTTTAAGATAAAGTAGATGTCGAAGATTACCAACTGTTGTGTGTTAGGCTCAAAGTGTTAATATATGAGCTGTGACTTGAAGAAACCCTCTCATTTTGGACTCCCAGAATTGGGCAATGCCTTTCTGCTTTCTATGGTCCACAAGTATTTAATTAGTATACTTTTGGCTGTTATTCTAATTTAGAGGAGGATGAATCTTTCCTTTTAATTTTGCATTTGTGAATGGATACAGGAGCATTATAAATGGCTAGATTTCTGGAACACAAAACGTCCATGTTAGTGGCAATAACAGTATTTCACCCTTTAGTGCTGACAAATCATTCAGAATACATTTTATTTAAGAAATATGGAAAGGGCTTTAACATCTCCAAAGCCAAAAGTTAGAAAGCTAACCACTTAGTACTGAGATAAGCATAGCACTTCATTAAGAGGAAAAAAAAAATAAAGAAAAGAAAAGAAGAAAGGAAACTCATTGTTCCAGTGAATTCACCAGCATCAAAGGACCAAAAACATCAAAAGTGTATACCAACATTTTATAGGTCTCATTTCACCAGTTAACATGGAGATTTTTAACTAAGGCATGAAAACAATCTATGTGTAAGCAAGCACTCTTCCCCCTTCACACTCAGCCAGGGTTCTACTGGCGTTCAAGGACATTCTGAGTGTGCTCACCAAAGTTCGTGTCTGGGAAGGAAGTACCTAAAGGAAATCATCTCTATCTGCTACTTTGTGATAACATGATCCTCATTTCTCTATCTCGTTTACACACTTACTCTCTGTGCATCGACACAAAGAAAGCCTGAACTGGGGTGCCAAGGCTTTCTTTCCCACCTGAATATCAAGTCTCAACCGAGCTCACACACCACCTCCTCTGAGAAGCAGTCCTTGATTCATTCAGTCATGAAGCAACTGCTGCCCTCTCTGAATTGTCAGAACAATTTCTTTGTGCCATTTTGAAAGTATCTATCCTTCTCTGCCTTCTATAGTGCACGTGTCTTAAGTGTGTACTAAGTCATAAAAAGCTGTGAGCTTTTGAGAAATTCCATCTTACATACCTTTTACACCTTAGAGCAAGCTATTTCACTCAGTGAATGCTCTTCAAGTAAATGTAGTATAACTGATATTTGCTTTGCAAGGATATAAAACTATTCAGTTATTAAAGCATACTTTTGGTGGCTGAATAGGAAAATTGCAATCAAAATACTCATCAAAAATGTGCCAGTACAGTCTCAAAATATTCGAGTGAAATCCATAACCATGGGGAACCGGAGGCAGGATGAGGTCGTTCTTCAAAATTGGACACAGACTATAATGATCTCTACTTACTTGTCTCCAAAAAACTTTCTCCAGAATTCAGCAGCATCTGCTTTTGTGATACGAAAGTTATCTCCCTGGAACTGCCCATTGGGAAAGATGGCTTTGATTTCTGCCAGCATGTGACTGAAGATAAGGGACAGTTTCGTGAGATTTCGTCTGTGGACACAAGGGGTAAATGAAAAAAATAAATAAACATATGTGCAAGTTTTAATGGGAATATATATTATGAAAGATAAAATTATGTACAGTATTAACATCACATCTTGGGGGCAGATCACGAACCTCAACTTAAGAATGCATCTAAAAACAGTGTTCATACAAACTATCCATTTAAATTCCTACGAGGCTTTCACTTTATGATTCACCCATGTATTCGTTTAACATAAACATGAACAAGATAAATTACACGGTTTCAATGGGCTTACAGTTGAATGGGAGAATTGCACTCCTGCAAAGACCGTAATCAAATATAAACACTACACACAGAAGATAGCGTGACTACTTCTACATGGGGCAGTGAGGAAAGATTGGTCATTAGAGGAGAAGCTACGAAGATTAAGCAGTTTGACAGATAGAACACCTGGAGCAGGGGAAGGGAAGGAAGGAAAGGGAAGCAGAAGGCATTGACCGGGGCAGCAGCAACAGCTTCCATACAAAGTGTAGAGGAACAGGATAGAAGGCTTTGTGTCATAGCCGGGTTTAGCATGGCTAGAGAAGATCAGAAGCTATTGATGGAAATGGCAAGACACAGGATGAGAAATCTTGGTGGGGACAGCACATAAAGAGGCACCGGAAACAATGAACAAACTCTTTGTCAAATAGGCTTTCTACTCCCACCAAGAAATGAGAGTTTCTGGTGATGGGTTCCAGGTATGTGCATAAGTCCAGAAGCTCCCTGAGCGATTCTAATGTACTCCCCTTGCTAAGGGCTACTGCTGGAGGGAACAGGGAACCAAAATGGATTGAAAAGATGGAGCAGAGGATTAAATCTGCTTCAGAAAGAAAAAGTTAAAGTGGTATTAAAAAAAAGGTTTGAAATGGAGGGAAAGGCAGGTGTGAATTCTGGGGATTCTGACAGGATTCAAAATGTGATTCAAAATATGATTCACACTTCAAAATACTACTATCACGGGCATTCCTTCCCGCCACTTCCTAAGAAATTTACAACATTATGTTCATCAGTCCAAAACTGCCAGTGCAAAACAGTAAAGAAGCAACTGAAACACAGAACACTGAAGAACTGGTCAGTTTTGAACTGACCTTGCTTTTTTATATTTCTCTTTCTTCAGAATCACCAGGCCTCAATAGGTACACATATAATACTCTATTTTGAAACTTCAGCTATTTTTGTGGGTGTGTTGAGGGGTCAGGATGTGAGGATGGGATGAGTCAATTGCTTTAGGACTAAAAGTAAATATAGACGATATTTACTGCACTGCATTGAAGGCCTTACAACGTCTCAGTCAGTAGGCCCTGGACACTGAGAGATGCGGTTCTTCACCTCACGGTCTCATATCTGTGCTTAATAACTCTCAGATAGTAAGTGAAAACATGTTAGGTACCTAAGAGATCATATAATATGCACCTGTCAATAAAGTCAATGAGTACCACTCTCTAAAACATTTCGAAAAGAAGCCAACAGCTTCCCATGTAAGTTGAATATGGAATACATGAAGGTACTCATGATAAAAAGTGGGCAAAGTAGGAATGAAAGGAAAGCAAGAGTATAATCTATACCTCAGTGAGTTCATCTGTATTGGAAAACCAAAAATGTCTCAATTTCCACAATGTTTATAATCTATGAGAATATTTATGAGAAAGAAGAGTCAGAATTTTAGGCCATATTTTAATGCTTGACTGGCAACAATAAACAATCTGCAAAATTGTTACGGTTACACACATTATTCCATTATTTTCTTAGATTCAGCCACACTTCCACACAATTCAGCCTAATCCAAATGTGAGCGTTCTTTAGTTGAGTCTTTGATCCTTTCATTGATGTCAACACATCCTCATTTAGATGATGGTAGATACAAGAAATTCAGTTGTAGGAAATGAAAACTGAACTACTGAACCAGATCAAAGGGAGGAACTGTGGCCAGTACAAACTGCAACTGACTTTTGAAATTTGAGTTTAAGGAAGGGCATAAAGTCCTTTTAGAAAATCTGCAAGAAATTTATTTATATCATTAAGCAAAAGGGTTAATTTTCCACCAAACTTCCAATTGATACACACAGGAGAAAAAAGAAAAATCACGATGTCTATAATTAGGGTAAACCAACTGTTCCTTACGTCTGAACTGGTTGCTCTCCATCCCTTTATGTTCTTTAATCATAATCCTATCCAAATGTTTTTCATTTTTATTTGTTAGATCTAAAGTCTGAAGCACAATGTCAATGATTACCCATCTCAGCTATGTGATCCACTAGCTATAAGACACTATACTTTAAAGCAGAAATAGTAACATGATAGAGTCTAGAAGCTCTAGTAATCACTAGTACCCATAGAACTAATCATCTACTTAATTTTAAAATGTTCAGAAAGAGGGGTGCCTGGGTGGGCTCACTTAGTTAAGCGTTTGACTGTGGCTTGGGTCATGATTTCAGGGTCCGGGGATCAAGCCCCATATTGGGCTCCCTGTGGGTGGGACTACTTCCCTTCTCCCTTCTTCCTCCCAACTCATGCGCCCTTGAGCTCTTTCTCTCATAAAGAAAACCTTTATAAATAAATAAATAAATAAATAAATAAAATGTGTGAAAGAGTTCAATTTTCCTACTCCTACAAATGGATTGCCACACTTTTTACTTTTTGTACAAACTATGGCAGTGGGAAAAGATACATTTTTTTTTTTGCCCTTAGTCTTTATCTAATTATTTTTTTTTAATTTTTAAAGATTTTATTTATTTATTTGACAGAGATGACAAATAGGCAGAGAGGCAGGCAGAGAGAGAGGAGGAAGCAGGCTCCCTGCTGAGCAGGACCTGGGATTATGACCTAAGCCGAAAGTAGAGAGGCTTTAGCCCACTGAGCCAACCAGGCGCCCTGCCCTTAGTCTTTAAAGAAACTAAAATTCAAGTTGTTAAAAATATGTGAATGCAACGGTTTTGCATTACCTTAATTTTCACACAGACCAAAATATATATTTATTTTATACTTAATTTTTAAATACACACATGTACCACATATATGTAAATGATCACCTTGGAAATCCATTATTTAAAAGGTCCATGTTTTTAGAGGCTGCCATCTATAAGACATGAAAAGAAGAGATGCCTAATTTTACTATCCAATGTCATTTAAATTTATTATCACAGCATGTGGTTTTGTCTTTTATATAACTGTAGGGTTTTGCTGTTTGCTATTATTTATATATTATGTGCTTTAATTCTCCATCTCACTTTTTCTTTAAATAACTTCCAATTTTGAAAAAACAAAATCCAAGAATATATCTCCAACCATTTAGACACAGAAGAAAAGCAACAACTATACATCTTCTTTATAGATGAAATGTTTTTTCCTATTATGAAATTTGTCTGTACTTGGGCAATTTTCCCTAAGCCCCCTGATCGCTGCTTACCATTACACCAAAATGATGACTGCTTAATAGAGGATAATTACTAATTAAGAATATGCTTCTATTACTAAAACTCCCCTACCTCCAAACATCTGAAGAAATAAAAACTTTGCCCACTCAATAATTTTGTAAACATAACTTTAACTTTACAAGGAATTTTGCAACACTCTCACATGTAAGACACACTGACTATTTACTGCCACATATCTGCTATTAACCACCACAAGCTAAGCCACTTTTAAAATTTTGTTAAGTCTTATATAAAAATTGTTAATTAAGAAATAGGCTTTAGAACAGAAGTATCTTAAAATACCAGGTGATCAAAAAGTAGTTTCCAGATGGCAATACTGGGTAAACCAGTAAAAGATGTAAATATTAGAGGAAACCTGAAGAAGAAGAAGAAGAAGAAGGGAGGAGAAGGAAAGCTAGCTATATTATTTTAAAAACCATGAAATGCATTAACAGGGTCAAGAATATTGCCTAGAATGGGGCATCTGGGTGGCTCAGTGGGTCAAGAATCTGCCCCTTGATTTTGGCTTAGATCATGATCTCAGGGGCAAGAGAGGGAGTCCCATGTAGAGCTCTGTGCTAGGCGTGGAGCCTGCTTAAAATCATCTTTAAGATCCTCTCTTTCCCTCTGCCTCCCCGCCCAACCTGCTCTCACTTTCCCCACCTCTCTCTCTCTCTCTCAAAAAAAAAAAAAAAAAAAAAAAAAATTCCCTACCAAAGCAAGGGGCTTCTTTTTGTCCTGGCTACCCAACACTGTATTTCTTTAAAATGTTATGAATCAATTCATCCAAAAGTCAAGTTACATTTAACTGAACAGAATGCGAGGATGCACCAGAGTGAATTAGCATGATTCTGGAACGATGAAGTTTCTCTGCTTATGGTGAGTCTCAGGAGCTTCAGGTGGCTATAGCCAACATCAGACACTGGAGGCACACACTATTTGATGTGGGGTGACACAATCCCACCCTTAATAAACGCAGCACGTTGTGTGGCAGAAAAAGATATGAACAGATGATCATGATACAATATCGAGGGACAACACACCAACCACAGCCATCTTGGGGTGATAAATTAAACTTGAAAAATGAATAAAAAGTACATCAGGATTTGATGTGTAGCCTCCACTAAATGTGGGAGACACATGAAGAATGTAATCTAATCAGATCACATGTAGTTCTTGCATTTTCTCCATTCAGGAAACAGCTGTGTCATAAATCAAGGAAGAAATAAAAAAGCTTTAAAGGCTGCATTAGTGAAAAACTTCAAGTGACACTTTGTATCAGTGAGGTCCAAAGTTTGTGAGAATGTACTACCTTTGGTAGAAGAAAGAGAAGACCATTTTTTATCCCCAAACTATTAATAATTCAATTCTCACATTTAAAAGGTAGAACATGCTCTTCCTAATCTTTACAAGGTGAAACAAATTCAACATAAAAAGAAAGGCAGGACATAAAGAATATAAACAGAGGCATTTAAAATGAGACTCACGTCCAGTTAAAGAGCAATTTCCATTCACTGTATTTCTGAGGCAGTGCCCTCCAAGATAGGTTTAGAGAGTTACTTCACACGGTTTTTGACCTTGGGGAACATTTCGATTCCTAAGAAAGTGAGGAGACCAAGCTGATGTAAGACTTGCCTTTCATTTCTCCCTCATGGGAATTCAAACTATTATTGAGGTGGATCCTGAGAGCCTTAAATAAAACGGGATCTCACCCATTTGTTGCCCAAATGCTTTAAAGTTCCCAATATTGTTAAGGGGAGTTTGGGGCAGTTACTAATGAAAACTCAGAATCTACTCCAAGTCATAAGAGAAATAAAGAGTGTGAGCTGAAACTCACTCACCTGAACAGGGGAAAGGACAATTTTTCAAGCTGTCCCACGTTACTTTTTAGAAATTGAACTGCTCACTTAAAAAGGAAGTTAGCAAACTATGTCAGGCCAAAAGCTGCACTAAATTGGGTAACTAAGGAGGCCTTTTTCTTTTGTTAAAGGATACATCATCTACCACTAACATGGCCAGGGAAGTCAAGCCCAAAACTGTGGCTGGGAAAAGATGAACCCTGGGCATCCTCTGATCTCTCTGTGACATCTTAAATGCATTGCCTGCGAAGGTCTACTGAGAACAGCAAGAAGTTAGCTCTCAAAATAAGGATGCTGCTCTCACAGTCAATGTATTTCCTTTCTAAAACAGTTTAAAATGGACAATTTACAAATGCCTTACTTAAACCTAACTCAAACATGAAATATGCCTATTATAATCAAATACAGTATCCTTTGACAAGTTCCCAGGTGACGTTCAAAACATATTCTGCTTACTTTGTCAACAATCCTATCCTGAAGTTTGATAGTACTAGGTTTATATCCTTACTCTTGAACAAGTCACTTAACTGGTCTGTCTGCATCAGTTTCCTCACCCCTAAAATTTTAGATAAAAATGCCTGTCTCACTGAGTTATTATATGTAAATAAGGCATGTAGGTAAGAGCCTAACACATCAAATTTAAAAAACAGTAAGAGTTATTATTAATTCTACCTACCACTTTTGTCTAGAAGTATAGGTATCATTAATCTTTCTTCTTTTTCCAATATTATTGTCCATTAAATTGATGGCCATCTTAATGAGGCAAAAATCATCATTCTCACTTTATTAAGATCATCAATTGTCAATGGTGGCCTGTTATAGTCCCATGGCAAACAATGGACAAGTATTCAATTCATCCATTCAGTCACTTATCCCATAAATCTTCACTATCTATAGATACTGGGTTTGGTTTAGGCCCAGATAACACAAGGATGATGGCACAATCCTACTCTTTGTGAATTTAGGGGGCTTAGACTTCTCCAAAGGCACAGGACAATGCAGTGGGAATGACTCTTTGAAAGAACCAGAACAAAGGTGGTAATCAGGGAGAGAGGCAGAGGAATTTACAACTCCTATGGTGATGCAGAACCCGCAGAATGTGGCCACGCATCAATAAGGTACAGTAGGGTCAATGCTACTAAAGCTAGGAATCTGATAACTCCAAGGTTAAATGGGGTCATTTGTAGAGATCTTGAAATTTCCTAGGATTATGACAGTTTCCATGAAGAAAAGGACAATAAACCTTATCTCAAAAAAGCTTCCCAAATAATTTTTTAATATCAGTTAAAAAATATCGTGGCGGGGCACCTGGGTGGCTCAGTGGGTTAAGCCTCTGCCTTCGTTCGGCTCAGGTCATGATCTCAGGGCTCTGGGATCAAGCCCTGCATCGGGCTCCCTGCACAGCAGGGAGCCTGCTTTCGCCTCTCTCTTTCTCTCTGCCTTGCTGCTCTGCCTGCTTGTGATCTCTCTCTCCCTCTGTCAAATAAATAAAATCTTTAAAAAAAAAATCTTGTGGCAATGTCAAAGTGGGGTTAATAACATCTCTTTGGTGATTTCAACAATTTTAACAACATCTCTTTGGTGATTCTTACAATTTTATATGGAAAATTTATTGTAAGAACCCACTACTGTATGATATGATTACCAGTACTTTCAACTGGTTTAAAAGCTTAACAATATCCACTTCAATAAAGAAAACTCTTTTGTCTTTAATACGGGACATCTTTTGATTAAACCTAATTCAAAAGTTAAGAAGTTAAGTTAGCTCTCAAAATAAGGATGCTGCTCTCACAGTCAATGTATTTCCTTTCTAAAACAGTATTAAATGGACAATTTACAAATGCCTTACTTAAACCTAACTCAAACATGAAATATACCTATTATAATCAAATACAGTATCCTTTGACAAGTTCCCAGTAAGTATCCTTTTGTAAAATAAATCTTAAAAATGTAGACCAATTACTTGAGAGAGAAAAGAAAAAATCCATTTCTACATTCCTTTTTATTTAAGTTAAAATGCAATGAAAGTTCTGTGAACTCAGTGGAAAGTCAACGTCACAATGAGATTCATATAAAAGCAATCAGAACATAGAACTCTGTTTTTTTTGTTAGGTATTTTTTTTTCCCCCAAAGGAAAAAGAAACATTAGAAGTTCAAACTATACTTTTGACCTGGAGTAATGTGATTTAAAAAAAAAAAAACAACAAAAAAACAGACTCATCAACAAACAAAAGTTAACCCTGAAGCAGCACTTTTTCTTTTATTAATAGATTTTCAGTTCTTTGCAATTCCCTGTAAACCACCATGAGAAAAAAATTACAGTGAAGTAGCAAGCTGAATTATGTTAATTAGTATTTATTGCTTCTAATGGAAAATTCTCAATTATCTTTCAGTTATTACACTCTCTATTCCACATTTTTATTTTTTATCACAAGGATGGTTTTTGTTTTGTTTTTTTCACTCTGTCAAATATGGTTTAAATTTTTCCTAAAATATTTCCTTCAAGGATTTCTATTCTCCGTGGGAGAGGGCCGCCTTTCTGCCATTTCTCATACCACTTCTCCATCCTCTCCCTCTCCTCCAACTATCCGATAGCGTCCCATTTTCCTGCTCCACACCTTGTGCTGACCTGTCTCTTCCTCCCCTATGATAACAAAGGTCCTATGCGTCAGCCTGTTGAACTTTCCCCTGCACCAATTTTATGTCAAAGTACTCCCACGGTCGCTTCCCTGTACTCCTTTCTCAGCTATAATCTATTGGACACCACGCCCACCACTTCCTACGACCTGCCACACCACAAAGGTTTCTCTGAAGAGCAGCAATGGTTATTTTATATGTACACCGAATTTCACTTCCATCGGATCAAAACTATTTTTTTAGAGAAGAGAAACTCTTATTCTTTTATGAGCTTTTTACATGTAACAGATATTCAGTAAATGTTCATTTCAAGGATCACAGAAATATTTAAAGAACTATTAATACGAGAGTTTTTCCATGGGGCACCTGGGTGGCTCAGTAGGTTTAGGGGCTGCCTTTGGCTCAGGTCATGATCCCAGGGATCTGGGATGGAGCCCCACATCGGGCTCCCTGCTCAGCAGAGAGCCTGCTGTTCCCTTCCCTTTGACTGCTTCTCTGCCTGCTTGTGCTCTCTCTGTGTCAAATAAATAAAATGTTTAAAGAAAAAAAGAGAAGGTTTTTCCAGAATGCAAAACAGGGCCAATAAACAGATCAAGAGGAGCAATAATATAAAAAGAGTTCATAGAAATGCCACTAGTAAAGCATTAACTTTCCAAACCTTGATGAAAAGAAATTTTTACTAAAAGCTGCCTTGAGAATTAAAAATCTGGGGTTTATGTATAAATTGGAGGAAAAAAATCACTGTTCTAGGAGTTTTAAGATCTTTTTTCTCAACATTTTTTTCTAAATTTCCTCGTGAATGGAAATATAATACAAGCAAGCTAAAGGAAATTAGTGCTATATCATCCCCCATGTGTGGTTTCCAGAACCTCAAGTAAACTGAACACATTTGTATTTTCTGAGGAAGCATTACATAGTTTCCCACCACATTACCTGTTCCTGACAGTTACTTCCTCCTTTTGGTTCTGGAAATTTTCCTTACTGATACCTTTGTCCCATTTCAACTCTGCTTTCTCGGAGCAAGTGAAAGACAGAGGAGAATAAAGCTCATCTCTCCCATGCTCACATTGTGCGTCATCAGCAGAAAAAAGCTAAAATCATGAGATTTTTTTCCCATCTTTCCACTGGGATTAAAATGATCATCATTCAAATGACTGCGAAAAATATAAACACCATTTTTCCAAGCAACTCTCATTTATTTTTGGTATCATCTGATGTGGATACCGCATTCTAACACCCTGAACATGTATGTGCGTGCATATGCCACAAAATAAAAGAATGCAGTGAAAAAAAGATAATAAATAGTAGGTCCAGGACAGTCTTAGTTTTATTAAAAGTTGAATATCACATTATAGATAAATAGAAAAAATTATAGGATATACACAAAAAGACACAAATAGTAGTAATCTCTGGGTAGTTTATAACTGTTTTCTGTTTTTTGTCTTTAAGTATTCCAATTTTCAACAAGAAACAAAAATGTCATTGAAGAGCCATTCTACTGATGTTCTCAAGCAAACCTACGATGTACATGTGGGACAGTGAACAGATTTCCACGCCCATGGCAATGTCCCCATCCTGTGGCCCCCCGGACTTCCAGGCTGCTTTGGTTCTCAAGTGAAGGATGCATCTCCGGTGCAATCACCCCAAACCTACTTGACCTCTTGAGTTTCAATTTTCTAGAATGTATTAGCCTTTTGGCCATAGTGTGTTCACCAACAGCACACGAGTATTTTTCCAAATCCCCCTCTAAATGAAGGCCTCAATTATAATTTCACTTGTTCAGAACATTAGACAGGGAACACAAAGAAGATTCGTCAGACAATCGAATAACGACTAAGCAGAATAAAGAGTCATCTTACTCTGTGAGGTCTCATTATACTTAAATCTAGTTGGTGAATTTATCTCCTACCTTTATAATAGTCTCTCAAAAAAAAAAAAAAAACTCGATTCAAGTTGAATTACTTTTAGGAACACAGTTCAATAGCTATATAGGCAAACTAGTACATCATATATATATCTTTGTCATAAAACAGCATGAAAGTAATTCTAGTTACACAGGACCAAAGGATTCAATTACTCACACTTTTTCTTCAGCTTACCAAATATATGATATGCATATATGCTAATGATTCAAGAGAAAAGGGCTGCTTAAGGGGTCTTGCAGAGAAATGCTGGGGTTTTTAAAGCACTGAGTACCTGGAGATATTTTTCTCTTTCAAAATGAAAAACAGAAAGATAAAGCAATCAGAGGAAAACATGCCTGTCATAGTTGTTTGCAGTAGGATTTTCCTGGACCACCATCAACCTCTTAAAATTTCTGAACAGAGAAAGCAACAACAGATATATTAAAATTTTTTTTTAAGGTCTAAGATTTTCTTAAACTAGATTTAACTTATTCTGTAGCTGAGCGGTGGTGATGGGCCCTTCTGAGACAAGTGGCTTCCATATTGCCAAAAACAAGCCCCATGAAGGACGAACTCTAATACAGTGGAGGAAAACATGGCACTGTAAAGTAGGGTTCTAGACAGAGTTCTGCCTGTCTCATTGATCCACAACAGGAGAAAGAGCTGAAAGCTTCTTATTCAAAGGGTTTTCCTCTATAAAATGAGGTGAATGCAGTATCTCATTACTGAGGTCCCGTAACATTCTAGGAGTGGATCATCACTTTCAATCCGGCCAGTAGGACAGGAATAGAGAGCCCTAGCACTACAAAGCTCGCAGGCTTGAGACAAACACCGCGAATCCATTTCATAACCCACAACTAATACGAAGTAGGAGATGCTCTATAACCCCTCCAAGTTACAGACGTTCCTTAACAGGTCTCCCTCAGAGAGTGCAGAGATCCTGGAGTCGGGATTCAAAAATCGAACATAGAAAATTGAACTTAGAGTAAACATAAGAAATCATTAGTATATTTGGAAGCCTTAATTTTTTTTTCTGTTCCTTACCATAATAGACATCTCTGACATTTATCATTTTTCAACAAGAAGAAATCCTTGAAAAACACTGGCTCTCAAAAGAAAACCACAAAGCAGCAGAAATAACAACAAAAAGGGCAATTTAAAAGCCCTGTGTTTCATCCTAATGAACAGTAAACTGTAGGATACTGAAACCATACAAAAAATATAGACTGCTAAAAAAGAGTATGCCCAGGAGAAAACATGGTATAAAAAGTTAATTTTGTTTGTTTTTGGTTAAAAAAATGTGTTAATATATGTAGTAACCATAAGATAATAGCAGGTCTAAGAATTTTAACTTTCCTCTCAACCAAGAGTGTAGAAATATCCAAATTTAGGGAGACTATTATGTCTCCCTAGGCTGGTTGATCAATAATATGAATCAAATGGGATGGCTGATCAATAATACGAATCAAAGGGTGGCTGATCAATAATATGAATAAAATCCCTTTACTATTTCAGCCTGATTGCAAACCAAATAACCCCCACGTCAATAAAACCCCCTCAGATACTGGTTTTGGAGAAGACAAATAGATCTAATCTACCTACCCCCCTGAAGGCAGTATATGACATTAGTTAAAAGCTCCAGCGTCAAATTAACCTAAATTTGGTTTACATTTAGTAGCTGAATGACCTTGGGTACTAAGCTATGCTCTCTAAACTTTAGTTTCCTCATCTCTGAAATATGAATTATGAGTACTAGTCTCATGGGATTTGTGGAGGATTACAGATGGCCAAATATTCTTTACCACTCTTCCTATTATGGAGTGGTGTCTACTTTTCCTCCCCTTGTACCTGGTCTAAGGTATGCCTGGTCTTGATCAGTAGAATGTGGTAGAAATGACTCTGCATAAATTCGGAGGCTAGACCTTACGAGATCTATAGTTTCTGCCTCTGCATCTTGGAAAAGGTTCTTGGAATTTAGCTGCCATGCTGTGAGGAGGCACAAGCAGTCAGGAAGCAGGGCCCTAGTAAGTCCCCAGCTGCAAGGCAGCAACACCTCACCTGCTAGGTAGGTGATCGAGGCCATCATGTGTTGAACTAACACCCGAGCCAACACCATAGGAAATCAACGTACAAAATCCTAACAAAGAATAGTTGTTGTTAATTAAGCCACTAAGTTTTGTGGTGGTTTGATATGCAGCAGTTAAATAATTGGCTTAGGAAACTGACAAATAGCAAGCATCTGATAAATATTAATCATTACCAGAACTATTAAGTGCTACTAACTTATTAAAATCATTATCATCAATAGCAGCAGTTGAAAGGACCCTCTTCCGTCAGTGTGAATAAATAGCAGGGATTTTAAAAAATCAAACACATTAAGAGTTGTATTCCTACCTAACAAAATAATTTTACACATTGAATATTATAAAATTTACAACCTCTGTTTTCTCTGATACTAAAACCAACCAACCAAGAGAGATTTTTTAGACAAAATCTGGACTATACTAATTGGAAAGCAGCCTATTCAGATTTGGATCAGAAGGAATTTAATACAGTTAATTTCTAAAGCATATTTATTTACATAACCACACAATGAACTGAACTGTGAAAATACCATTAGGCTAATCCACTGATTTATACTAACAACAGACTTAATTTCTTCAAGTCTTAAATGCTCAAAGGTAGAGAATCCCCTTAGTATCACATGTGTGTAAAATGAAAGCAAGGACCTGAAAAGTTTATAGACTTTCTATGTATAGTCAGATCTTTTAAATGAGCTGCCATTTAAATCCCTTGTTTTTTGAAGATGACATCATATAACTAGGTTTAATGTATGTCTAGGTTAGAAATCATCCTGGATTTTGGCTTACCCAATTCTACTCACTGGGGTCTCTGCCTAAAAGTCAAGCACTAGTAATAATCCCTTACTTAGCAACACTGAAGTATACACACTGATGATTTTCTTTTTAGGCATAATTCTTTTGGCTTTCAGCTGTACCGACACCATCGCTATAATGTCATTTGAGAAGACATCTAAAAATCCTGCTGAACAGATCCTGTACCTGCCTACCATGTAAATGCTTTTAGTGAAATGATTATTCGACAGAGAAAACTGCTATACCAACACATTTAATTTATAAGCAAAGCACAAGAATCAGTCATTATTCCTCTCCTGGAGATACCCAACATTGAAACTTAATAAGAAAATCCAAATATTGATTTATTTATTTTTAAAGATTTTATTTATTTATTTGTTAAAGAGAGAGAGAGCGCGAGCTCGGCAGACAAAGTGGCAGGCAGAGGCAGAGGGAGAAGCAGGCTCCCAGCCTAGCAAGGAGCCCGATGTGGGACTCAATCCCGGGACGCTGGGATCATGACCTGAGCCCAAGACAGCCGCTTAACCAAGTGAGCCACCCAGGTGTCCCGAAAATCCAAATATTTAAAAAGATGAAGCTATATTTAATATTTCAGTTAAACATCAGAATGATGGGAGAAAGACTGTGTGTTAACTTATGAAAATCTTATTTCCTGCTTAAATCAAGTGTTTCTTAAGGAATCAAATATTGGGAGAGAAAGAAAAGCTACAAATAAGTCAAAAAGATGAAGCTATAAAAGCAGCTTCAGTTCATCTTCCATTTGCTGGTGTATCTTACTCAGGATGCAGCGCCCCCTTCCCTGAAAGTCTAGCTTGTCTTCACAAACATAAGTTCTCACTGTTTTTTAAAATAATTTTATATGCATAGAAATTGTGACCTGTAAGTACAGATATATATATATATATCTATATAGGTATATAGCTCTATATCTATCTATCTATCTATATATATGGAATTCCAGTGACTGTAAATAAAGTTATTCACTCAATAAATATTTTTTGAGGCTCTGCAATGATCTGCTATTAGCACCAGGCAGTGGGGAATAACAAGAAGAAAACCAGCTATACCCCAGCCCTCCAGGAGTTTATAATTTAAGTGGGTAATTATGTATGAAAACACACAATACAGTGTAATTGTATAATTGAGGTGTATTCAACGTGCTTCAGGAACACAGAAGCTAAACGGAAAAAGTTCTCAACCGTGGGCCTCTTAAAAAAAGTAAGAGGCAGGGGCAAGGCAGAAGAACATGCCAGAGAAAAGCAGCAAGCCTAGTAGACAGCAGCAAGCCTGTGGGTGTAGAGGAGTCTGGCAATGTGACAGACGGCAGGGTCAGAAGTAATGTGTATTCGGGGAACAGGGGGATTGGGTAGCAAGACCATGCTACAGATACTGAACTGCCTTCCTATGAGGCCTGTCCATTGTACCAGCACAGGCCCACCGTCTCCCCAGACTGCCCAAGGGTACAGGGGTCTACATATCCGACTATGAGCCCACCAGGGAAGGCTGCATCTACAAGAGACTAGAGAGGGAAAAACAAACAACAAACAACAACAACAACAAAACAAAAACAAAAAAAAACCCAAACCGAAAAATAAAACCACTTTTAATAAAGTGTAGCACAATATCTAAACTTATAACTAGGAATTCTCAGATCTTCATTTACCCCAATTTAAAAGCTTTTGTTGAAGATCTCTCGATTGTAATAACTGAATTTTGAGGGTTTCTTCCTAGCATCCTTGATGGAATATAATCTAGATTTAACAAACTAACAAAACAAACAAAAGAAAATAGCACACAGAGAGGAATGCTCCAGAAGCCTATGTCTTAGAAGCAGATGTTCTACTTTGGCATACTCTCAGCCCCTGGTGTATTACCATTTGAAACAGACTCTGATCACATTGCTGATGCACATCTGAAAAGATGTGTTTCTATTTCAAAATACCACAGTAATTCCCTCACTTCCAGAAATGATTCACCAGATAAAAATTTAGTGAAGAAATATGTCCTTCTCCATGATTTAAAATAGAATATGGAGCTGAATATGGCCAGCACCAAACACAACATTGTCAATAACCAATCGAGTGCCATGCCACCAGGTGACATTCTCGAAGGGACATCTCTGTATAGGGAGACTCTGCCAAAGCTCTCAAGGCCCAAATGATTCCGCTGATCGTACTGCAATCTGTTCTTTAAAAATGGACTGCAGTTAAGCAATACATTTTTCCATTAAGTTTTATGGAGCCTGATATTTCCTGTGTCAAAATCTGTCACAAAAATCTGTTTCCCAGACATCTGTTAGGTGTAACACACATGTGAATATGGCACCGCATGGAGAGGTCTGCAAATAGCTATGTGTAGCCTAGTATTTGGTTTCTGATCAGAAGGAACTTCTAGTATGTTGGTTGGTGGATTTAATTTGGATCCTATTACTATTATTTATCACCTTTCTTCCCATAATACACCTATAATGTAGACACTACAGGAAAAAATAAAACATATCTTCTTCATTACGAATAGGGTTTTCATCATCAAGTGTTACAAAAGACTACACATGAAGACTAGGTGATAATGTTACTTAGTAGGCCTTAGATTTCAGTTCAGCATTCAAGATCCAAGGCAAGAACTAAAATAAATGTCTAGCAGTTATACTCAAACTTCAGTCCTTGGACAGGAAGCAGAAACATCACCTCCCAGTCTGTTAAAAATGTGCAATTTCAGACCCCAGCCCAGTCAGAGTCTGCACTTTAGGAAGACCGCAGGTGATTCCCAGAGCTGTTTAACATCTGTAACCCACTATTTAGCAGCAACCTCAGAAGATCTTTTATTTTTCATTGCTCAGTCTCTAAGTTAAACTGCATCTAAAGCAGCCTCAAGATCTAAGTACCTAATTAAAGATTTGTGAGAAATTCCATTCTGTTTTCCAAATCATGTAGCTATCAGTTCCTCTCATGACACAGTCAGTGTGCTGGGAGTCAGCTAATGTCATCACAGGGCTAGAAAGTCATTGTTTTGGAATGATTTAGCTTCTCTTTCAGCACAGACTCAAGGGCAACCACTGATGGGCTTTCATTTGTCATCATTCTTGCTCAATAACCCTGAGGAACTCACCCTGAGTTCTGGATGGCCCAGTCCTGGGACAGTCTGTACTTTTCACATGCGTAAATATCAACATCAGGCTGATAATAACCTCATCACCACACCCCACTTCACCCCCACATCTCTGTCCTAAGAGAACTAAATTCTTCTGAGTGGTTAATATATTGCCAGAGGTCAGAGAGAAGGCCTGCTTCCTCCTACCACAGGAAACAGAAGACGACCACACACATCACTAGCTCAGCGTTAAGGGTGGTTCACCTGTGCCTCACTTGAAAAAGGAGCGAGTGAGCACTCCCTTCGGTGACCTCCCTCCATCACCACTCACAGTTGAGATTCCTAAACGTAAGCAATCATTGGCTATGTTTGGTTATACCCTGAAGAACAACAGAGGGTGTGTGTTTTTCGGGGGAAGAGTAGAGAAATTTTTCTGCCAAGCCAAAAAATTAAAAATATCTTCTCCAAATGCCACTAAGGTGCTTTCTCCACCTAGAACCGATTTCTTCCCGCTGCTATATATCTCCTTGTAACTTAATAATTAAAGAGCAATCAGAGCCTCCCTGCCTTCCCACCAGCATAAATATCCGTGGAAAATGTCAATCAAGCCCAGCTAACTAATTTTATCATGAGAACCTCTAATCAAAGAGAAAAAGATCTTGGCACTGCCTGTGGGGGAGTGATGCACTCGACACCACGGGCTGGAAGGAGGCCAGGGAGCATCCAAGTTTGAAAGGAGCAGCTGCGTGATCCTAAGGGTGTTGCTGCTCCATTCTGGCACCTGAGAGAAGGAGAGGGAAAGGCAGAAAGAGATTCTCTTGGCACAGAGCATACAGCATGCCCAGGGCTTTTTGAGAGGCCAGCTTGGAGGAATAAATGGAGGGTAAAATTAACTAAGGCGCTCTGAAAAAAACTGTGATGCCGAGAAGTTAACCTTTTCAATATAAAAGGGACTGATGGAGAAGGATGTTCTAGGAACCACTGGTTTTCAGAGACCTTGAAATGTTTCACAACAAAAATAGGGGAGACTAACAAAGGATTCCTATGTTTTTCATTTACCAAAAGGGCATTAACACAAAACCTATCATCTACTTTATATGAAATAATATTTTCCACACCACCAAAAAAAAAAAAAAAAAGAAAAGAAAAGAAAAAAGAGTGATAATTTCAGAAAGAAAAAAAAGATGTATTCCTTTTAAATGGAATACATTTAACTCTATGAAAGATTCACTAAAATGCCCACCATGACTTCCAGTTCCAGGCCAGGGATGGGTCTGTGAAGAGGAGTTCAGAGACTCCCACCAAGTTTTGGGTTTCACCCTGCAGATCTTCCACACACCCCTAATCGCAGTGAAGAACAGAGCTAGACACACTACAGGCTTTGAAAAGAAATGAAACAAAAAGCAACAAAGAAGGTTCTCATGAAAATGAACTAAATACGCCCTGCTGATAACTAATTACTATTCACCTATTAAATATTAGCTCATTTTTCTCTAACTCTGAAACTGACTTGCAGATACAGATATACATGGGAAAACACCACACAAAAGAATGGATTGTTAAAATATACACAGCCGACACTAAAAATAAGCCCAAACACAATGGTTCCTGTTTGATTCATTTAGCTCAACTAAAAGTTTACCATAAAATTCAAAGATTTCTTTGGATATGAAATTCTAGTTTATCAAATTATTTGGATAGTAAAATTTAGTACTATAATTTTCCAATATTGTTAAACTTCCTGAAAAATGTTACCATCTAAAGGAAAAAAAATCATTTGAACATGGGTCCTACATGAATTAGCCTATTATTAAAATCATGCCTGCTTACTGAAAAGCCCAAGTAGATTCTTGCATATCCCAACACTACTTAATCATTGTGAAAAATACAGGATCAGAAATCAGCCTTATAGGTAGTTTTTTTCCTCAAGTTAGCAGATATCACAAAAAGCACACTTAGAAAACATTTTTTAGAACATTTCAAAATAATTTCAGAGATGTGGAGATGAAGTCGCCATAATTATATATCATAATTTTTTCTATCTTCTCAGTTACAGAAGTGGAACTACAAACTCAAAAGGGTTGAGACAGGTCCCATATAACATACCAATTAGAGGCTAGAACAGAGTCTTTGAACTTCTAGCTACACTGAAACCACATACACAGTTAGGCCCTAATATAAACAGGCAATAATTTCATGTGGGCTAACCAATTAATCAAGCCATAATAACTCACTTTCAAATGATCAACAGATGCCATGTAAACATATTAAAATGTCAAAAATGTACACATATATTCTACTATATTGGAATGCATTCATACCCTGTGACCCAGCAATTCCATTCTTACACATATTCCACTCTGATATATATCTATCCGAAATACATGCATATGTACACCAAAAGACATGTTCTAGAACCTTCACAGCAACATTATTCAAACCAAAACTACTCAAATGTCCATCAGTTACAGAATGGATAATGAAATACTCACAAAATAAGAACACCAAACAGTAATGAAAATGAACAAACTACAATAACATGCAGCAATAAGATGACTCAATCATAATGTTGGACAAAAGAGACTCAAAAAATGTATACCACACGGGGCACGAACATTGCGCAGTTAAGTGTCCGACTCTTTATTTCAGCTCAGGTCAGGACCTCAGGGTCGTGAGATGGAGCCCCATGTGGGGCTCCACACTCAGCGGGGAGTCTGCTTAAGACTCTCTCCCTTTCCTTCTGCCCCTCTCCCCTGTGCTCTCTTTCTCTCTAAAATAAATAATCTTTTAAAAAATGCCTAATTTCAGTTCTCTAGTGATATTTATTTAGATTATATATGGATCTATCTACTATAGGTAGTACCTATACCTATGTATTACCTACTAATATAGACATCATAAATATGTGGATGGATAGGTTTTGAATATGTATATTTGACACACACATACACACACATTTCCCCCCATTCTCTGAGTAAAGAAGGAGGAAAGACTTCTGCTCCCATTCCTTCTTGAAGCACAAGCTTATAACCTCAAGAGACTGACCTCCCCAATGGCTAGTTTTCCATCCAAGCTCACTCCCTGTTTAAACAAGACAAGAGACTTCAAATGGAGTCACTTGTGCTAAGTCCCATGTCACCAAACCGAGACTTAATTACAGGTTTGGAGCTCCCAGAAATGGAATCTTAAGCCAATCAATTAGGAATCACCTGACTGGCACTAGTTAGGTCATCTGATAGACCCCTGCCATCCCCTAAAGTAAACTAACCTCGGAATAACCAATCCATTTTTTTGCCTAATATAACTTCCTTATTCCCACTTCTGTCTGCCTATAAAAATCTTTCCTTTTCTAAAGCTCCTTGGAGCTCCTTTCTGCTAGGTTGGATGCTGCCAGATTTGAATTGATTTTCACTCAAATAAACTCTTAACATTTTTTATATGCCTCAGGTTATCTTTTAACACCCCTAAAGCTAAATGTGAAACTGCCAAAGTCCATAAATTGAGGT
This sequence comes from Mustela nigripes, assembly GCF_022355385.1. NCBI lineage: Eukaryota > Metazoa > Chordata > Mammalia > Carnivora > Mustelidae > Mustela > Mustela nigripes. Next base: position 166,320,907 of record NC_081558.1, on the reverse strand, counting down.
TAATATCAGAAAGAAAGCAGTCTTATCATTTTTTTCAACCTGCCATTGTGGATATTATACCTTTTCTTTTTTTTTTTTTAGTCCATCTTCTTTCCTTTGGGAAAAAATCTAACCACTAACTTCCCATAATAAACTCAAAATTTCAATAAAAATTGTTTTCTGGGGCACCTGGGTGGCTCAGGGGGTTAAGCCTCTGCCTTCGGCTCAGGTCATGATCTTGGTTGGGGTCCTGGGATCGAGCCCCACATCGGGCTCTCTGCTCAGTGGGGAGCCTGCTTCCCTGCCTACTTGTGATATCTGTCTCTCTGTCAAATAAATAAATAAAATATTTTTTAAAAATTGTTTTCTAAAAAAAATACTTCTGAATTTCTGATAATAAACATGCAAAAAATGTAGGTAAAATTAGGTCTAATTTAAGTTTGTAATTTATAAATTCAGACATTAGGGCAGCTTGATTTTTCTTGGGTAGGAATCCTTGCCTCTCAGACATCTCCTAATTCTGCACATTGAAGCAGAAAGAACAATTTGAGAAGTAGAAGCTCTATCCGTTCATTTCCCTATTCAAGCTTGAGCAAGGCAGTTTTCCCTGGTTATATTCACTACAATGGTAAAAGTCAGCCAAGACTAATTACTGGGCAGGCATCAGGTGCCAGGTGAAAAGCAGATCAGTACCACCTCGTTTCAGGCATTCCAAATTTTAAGATGAAACCCATTATCAAAAACACAGATATTGTGAGGCACCTGGGTGGCTTAGCCAGTTAAGGTCTGACTCTTGATTTCAGCTCAGGCCATGATCTCAGGGTCATGGAATCAAGAATTGAGCCCCACTGTGGGCTCTGAACTCAACAAGGAGTCAGCGTCAGCTTGTCCCTTTTCTTCTCTCATTTCTGCCCTCCATCCCACAATCCTCTACCCCCAGGCTATTGTGCTTGCTCTCCCTCTCTCTCTCCCAAATAAGTAAATAAAATCTTAAAAAAAAAAAAATCCACAGATTTTGTGAGAGACAAGGTAACATACAGAATGATCTTGAGAAATTATGACATATTTCTTTTTTAAAAAATGCTATGTTAAGCTACTTATATTGATGTAAAGTGCTATTTAAAAAATTTTCAGATGTGTAGTTTTAAAAAATACACAGATATCCAGGGATGCCTGGGTAGTTGGTTAAGTGTCTGCCTTCAGCCAGGTCATGATCCCCAGTGTCCTGGGATCGAGTCCTGCTTCAGGTTCCCTGCTCAGTGGGAGGTCTGCTTCTCTCTCTCTCTCTCTCTCTCTCTCCCTCTCTCACCCTCCTCCCTGCTCATTCTCTCTCTCATTCTCTCGCTCTCATGCTCTCTTTCTTTCAAATAAACAAAATCTTTAAAAAGAAATACAAAGATATCCAATAGCACCATTTGAATTCTGCCCATGTGAATTCATTACCTATTCAAAAGTTGAATATAAAAATGAATTATTTTTACAGTAGATGAAATAAAGGTCTGTTTTTTATTGTTTCTAGAACAAGTAGATGTTTTAAGTTTGTAGATGATTTAAACATGTCTGTTTTTTATTGTTTCTAAAACAAGACAGAAACATATGGGCTCAACAATAATTTCTTCCTTTCAGAGTTTCATTAAAGGATGATTAAATTTAACCCTATCCAGAATTTGAAATGCTAGCATTTTGCATTACAACAATTCAGAAAATTATAAGGCATTGGGCACTCCCTTTAGATCTCCTGTTACAAGTCATTAACCAAAACATCTGACCCTACAGACCACAATAAAAATAGAAATGTTATCTGAAATCAAACTGTTTGGGGGTGACATCAGGCTGAATGGGGATTTGAGTCTGTTTTTTTCCCCCCATCTGTAGTCAGAACCAGATGTTAGAGATTGAGATTAGGGGTGGGTAAGAAAACTTCCTCTTTTAAAACCCAAGAACTACCCTTTTTTTCCCTCCTTGCTGCTTGTTTTGAATGACATGAGTTTAAGCAAATGTGCAAGGTTTCAAATGAAAAATTTCAGCCTAAAGGTCAAACTCTCCTGTTAGTGAATGAATGTGTGTGAGGAGGTCAGGAATTTGGGGAGGCATTTATGGATTGGTTTGTTTGGGGATGGAAGGGCATCACAGAGAAAACAGAAAGCTGATGAAGTTGGACTCCTCAGAAGAGTAGGGCTAATAATGGTAGGGCTAAGCAGCAAGGAAGGACCGGACTCCTTTTAAAAGAAACATCAACACTTATAAAAAGAAGAAACAGTAAAAAATAAAAAGATCCCCAGGTGCTAACTTGTTGCTAATTTCTCAGAATCTAATAGCATGTCTAGATTGAAAAATAAAATGTATAAAAATGACCGGAGTAATAATGATGGAAGGAAATGCAGGAAAGAATAGCAGTGGAAGAAAACAACACTTGATTAAGTATGGGAAAGAGTAAAGAAAGAACAATAGAGAAAACAAAGGAAAAACACCAAGAGGGAATTCACAAAATAAATTAACAAAGGGTAGGGAAAAACAAGAATTTTAATGCAGAAATTATTAAAAAAAAAAACTGGTAAGCATGGAAGTTACCTTCTGACAGTCCTTACATTTTTATTAACTACATATAATGGGCATAATTAGCAAACATTTATTAAATAGATAAGGCAGTAGTTGCATTCTCAAGTTTTAGTAACTCATATATACACACTAATCCCGACGACAATTAAAGTATTTGTATAAGAAGCAGAGAAACAAGAGCATTTCAGCATTTGATTTAGAAATAACATTTGGGCTATGTTATCTCTGGGTGGTAAGATTATACACGTGTGATTTTTACTTCTCTATTTCCAAATTTTCTATGCATATTCACACTATAATCCAGACAAAAATAAAACATACTTTTAAACATTCAGTTTTGAGGTATAAGGTGAACACAGACAGCATGAAAGAATGTTCTCTTAGTAACTGGGAGTTTATTATGTACCTTGAATAAGTGTCTAGATCAATTACCTACCTATATTCAACTGAGAATCGGGTTTGTAGGGCCTTTTTTTTTTTTTTAAGTAGGCATCACACCCAATATGGGGCTTGAACTCATGACCCCAAGATCAAGAGTCACGTTCTCTAGGGACTGAGCCAGCCAGGCATTCCCAGGTGAGTACAGTCTTAAGGCTATTGTTATAACTGACAAACCTACTCCAAGGAAAACCTCCATCAAGACTCCAAAACAAACATCCACAGAAGCATTAAAATTAAAGAAAAAAAAAAGTATGGTGTACTGAAATACCTCAGAATTTGAACCTATTATCTATTGTACCCATTTCTGTTACAGATCCAGTTTTTTGCTTTTGTGTGTGTGTGTGTGTGTGTGTGTGTGTTTAACAAATAAGGTCCCCAAAGACCCTTTTTTCTACAGAAGCAGGAACAGAACATTTCTCCATGATAAAAAGAGCAAGATGTGAATAAATCACCTCAAAGGGAATTCTTTTAAAAAGTCCCTTTTGTTTTCAAAGGATATATATCTTGCACCTTTAGGCCATTAATATTCTACAAAGAATAAATAAGTTGTAATCCATCAACAAATACTTACTGAATAAATTACATAGCAGCAACACATTCCTTCCATACTTGTATGCATGCAAACTTTGCAATGTGAGTGCCCCCTCCATCAAGAGGTGGAAACTCACGCTCTACTGCTTTAAGCAAGGCTTGGTCATGTGACTTGTTTCATCCATGAGCCATTATTAAATGCAACAGAAGCAGAGGCTTATAGAGCCCTTGTGCATTGATGGGTCCCTTCCACTGCTGCTGAGAACCATTAAGCAATCTTGTGAACATGCTCTCACTATCCTCCTTAAGGATGAAACACATGGAGAGAAGCTCCAGCCACCCAGGTGAGGCCCCAGACACACACTCTCATGTTCATGAAGGTGCTAGGCTAAAGTTAACAGAAAGACAAGTGTAATGAGTAAAGCAAAGTTCAGGTGTTGCAGGGGCTAGAGGTACGCCTAGAGAAAGCCTTGTTTGTGTTTTAGGGAATTAATTAGATACGGGCTGAAGGATAAAAACTGCCTTACACCTTCCCTCTCCCCTAAGAGTACCAAATACACAATTTTTGCCAAACAAATGAGACTATATAGTTAGCCTATAACATTTTCTCAACATTTCTCCTTTTCTGACATTCTGAATATTGTAATTCTAAACCACTGCTCTAATTTCTACCTTTGCTGTTAATGTTATTGAAAGAGTACGCTTTGTAATATACATTGTAGTTGTAACTCCAAACCATATAGGCCTGGGCAACCTTCTCCTAGAGAATGACCCAAGTTATAAACATAAGCATTATAATTCCTGCTACAGAAATAATGGCATGAGGCTAACCTGGCTTAACACATTTCACTTTGGTTATCTCTGTCTAATTTGCTTCCAGATAATGTGCGTAAGTTCTAGAATACTTCAAAGCTCCAAATTTCTCTTATGTCATAACTGAGATAATGATTCAATCGTGGCAATGAACTTTCACCTTTTCAGGGTTAAAACAGAGAAATATTTGTCATCTTCTGGACTCAAGCACCTAAGGAACATAATTTCGGGGGTACTTATGACATGCCCAAACCTCCACTTTCATAAAAATATGTGATGTCCTGGTAATAACACTGGGCTACAAATCAAAAAACTAGAATTCTAGTTCTGCTCTATGAATCTTGGACAAGTCATATAATAATCTCTTTGGTCTGGGTCTCAGGTCCCTCATCTGAAAAAAAAAAAAAAAAATTGGTGACCAGGGGTTCTCAATTTCGCCTTTATGTTAAATCACAGGGGAAGCCTACAAAATCCCCATGCCCAGGCAATATCCTAGAACTATGAAAACTTCTGGGGGGTGGGACCCAAGTTCCAGAGTTGCTTAAGCTCCCCAAAGTGATTCCAATGTGCAGCCAAGGTTGAAAAACCACTGAGTAAAAAGATCTCCTGGTACCTTCCAACACTCAAGAGTTCCAATGGTGGGCTGCACATCAGAATCACTTGAGGAGTATGTACAGCCCATAGTTTCCAAGACCCACTCCAGCTCAAGTCAATAGGACCCTCAGAAGATCAAGGTCCTGGTGCTGCTTTTAACACTCTCCAAGTAATTCTGATACAGCACCATGATTGGGAATCACTATTAAGATTCACATTTATTTTACAGAAAAACTAACTTTAGAATTCTTGAAATGGCCAGCACTTAACTGGTTACAATGAGTTTGTTGACAAAAACCTGGAATTACAAATTTCTTTTTTTAAGACTTTATTAAAAAAAATTATTTATTTATTTGACAGAGATCATGAGTAGACAGAGAGGTAGGTGGGGTGGGGGGGTAGGCTCCCTGCTGAGCAAAGAGCCTGATGTGGGGCTTGATCCCAGGATTCTGAGATCAGGACTTGAGTCAAAGGCAGAGGCTTAAACCACTGAGCCACCAGGCACCACAAGGAATTACAAATTTCTAAGAAAACAAAATATGTATAAAACCACTACCCCAATCCAAAACTGTGAGCCAAGTAATATATATCCCAGGGATACCTACTGATAATTTTTCCATAAATCCCTAACATGGCCTGGTTTACTGGGCAATTACATTTACAGAATTGATATAGAGGAAAAATAGAACAAGTATAAAGACACAACCTGGGTTTTAGCAAACAATTACACAAATCAAATTCAGTAAATAAGCATAAAAACAAATTGTGAAAGACAGTCAAATGCATACTTCATTAAAAAAGAACGATAACCCATTTGACTTATTTAACCACTTGAAAAGAGAGCAAAATACTACTTCAGCATATTAAAAAAAAAGAAGAATCGTGCAAAGGGATTTAAAACACAGTTTTTGAATGTTTGACTAATGAGTTTTCATTAAAAAAATTTTTTTATTCATGACTTGAGTAGGTTGAAAGCCAAAGTTTAGAGAGGATTTACCCTCTCCTTGCCACTGAAATATTGGCTTAGTAATAAAAATAATCTTTAAAGCACCCAGGAAAATAACATAAAAAGCAGCAGCAGCCATTATTAACACATAAATGGTCTATAACTTTAATAGCTTGCAAACCCAGGTACAGGAGACTAAAATGATACTTAATTACTGTGTTAAATACCATACTTATAAAAGTGGAAATAGATAGTATTTTTAATGAGCAAGCATATCGTATTTTTAATATTTCAATTTATTATAGACTATTTAAAATATGTTTTGCTACTTAAAGGATAATGAACTCAAAGGTTAAAATGAGTAATCTAACAAATGGCTAGTCCAATTAGTCATTTAGCCTTTTAAGTAAGCATTAAGCATTAAGACAGGTCTGAACAATTTTAATTTTCATTTTATAAAGAACTTTGTTGTGCTTAACCACATCACTGAATTCATTTACATGAAATGGCCTTCTTCCTTCATTCTGTATGGTACCATGAAGAGTGAGCGGACTTCCTAAAACAGGTTGGGCCTGGGCCCACCACCATCTTGAAGGCGCCCCTCCAATTTGTCATCTTTGTTGGTATTGCTTGGGCATGGGCAAGATCCTCTCAGCTCACAACAACAACAAAAAGCTTGTTAAAACTCCTAAGAGTAAAAATTAGGAATAATGGGACTTCCTCACAAACACGCTTCAGAAATGAGGACAAGCTCAGGAGTCTACCTCTGTCAGGGGGTCACTTTGACCCGTAGCCTAGGACACAATCCAGGATCCCAGGGATGTTTAGAGAAAAATGAGGAGGTTGCCTGGATTGTAAGAGGGAGTTGAAACTGCTTTCTTCAAATACATAAAGAAAATATACATAATTAAATCAGAGGTGATAAAGGATATCAATTTGGCAAAAATAATTAGCTGAATCATATTAACAATCTTCAGGATAATCCTGTAAGCAAGCCACTAATGGGACATAAAGGGAAAATACCTGACGGAGAAATTCACACGCCCCCACACCCACGTTGTGCTGGATGGCAGATCCCTGTCCTTCATTACTTGATCCCTGCCTCCAGCCTCATTCCTTACTACACCCTACACACATCCAACT
>NC_081558.1:166210293-166313891 GCF_022355385.1 Mustela nigripes | reverse complement strand
GGCAGCTCCCTAAACAAGTCGTTCTGTTTCGGGCATCAGTGCCCCTTCTCACAGGCAGCTCCCTAAACAAGTCGTTCTGTTTCGGGCATCAGTGCCCCTTCTCACAGTCAGTCGTCTCTAGCTGGAACAGTTCCCACTTGGCTTCTTAGCCTCCTGAATTCCTCCTTAGTCCTATGCCAAAGTATTTGTGTGTTTATGTACATCTTTATGGGAAAAAGAAGCCATAGGTCTCTACTACATTCTTAAAGGTGTCTGTGAACCAAGAGGTTAGGAACCAGTGCCCTCCCGAGTTGCCAATTAAAAACTGAGGTGGAACTGCCATACAACATGTGTGCCAAACGCCGAATTACTGTCCCAGATGCCAACGCTCACTCCCAAGGCAGGTCCCACACAGTTTCCAAAGAACTCCCCAGCCAGGACCAAAAGATGAAAAAAAATATTCAAATCCCAAGAGAGTCTACCCCTAAAAAATCATTCACTTGCCCATATGTTTTAGGAGAGAAAGTCAGAAAAGAGGAAGATGTTTTGCCGACTAGCTATAGACACACCTTCAATCTATACTCCAGGATGTAACTAGCTCTGCTGAAGCAGCCCAGATACTTAATAGTACCAGCGGATTCTACTGTTAAATTAATTGTCCTTGAAAGCATTTAGAAGACACTGAAATTTTCTATATATTATACATGGTATTTATATTTGTTTTAGAAGACAATGAATAATGAGGAAATTTTTTTAAGACATTAGCAAGAGGATTAACTTATGATCAAAGAGGTTAGTATTTTCTTGGAATTTATAAATATATTTGTATGGATTTTAACCTAGTTATCGATTTCACCAATTTTCTAAAAGTAGGACAACTCTTCGACATAGATACTGAGGCGGCTAACATTTAAACCTGCAGTGTTGATGAAAATTAGAGAAATCAGTGAAGTCTTCATACCCGCCAATGCTAGCAAGCACTCCCTTATAAATAGCTCTCATGCATAGTCATGCTATGTACAAATTTTGGTTATGGAAAGATATTCACTGAGCAAGCAATTCCAGGTAATTTACTAGTTGTGATTATTGTAATGTGTAATTTTTAGTTGCGATAATTACCCAAAAGATTTAGAATACACAATTTGTGGAATAATTATGGAACCTCTGTTTATTTCTTTAGGCTCAGTATTTGAAAAGGAGAGAGCCTGAATTTATGAGGTCTGAGATTAATCCCTCAAGCCCCTACTGAGTTACCTTTGTATGGTAGTTTGTATGGCTCTGATTCCCCACTGTAACTGCCACTCATTATTAAATCCATCTCCTTTCAAAGTGTCAAGGGTACCATTAAAGACATTCAGAGTTTATTTTGTATGTGAACTACTTCCTCCCCATTCTCAAAGCCCAGTAAGAAGGAGCCCACCTCAAAGCATTCTATGCACAACTTCCACCTTCCTTGAACTGAAAGTCGGGGTGAGGCATAGTGGAGTTTTGTAGGTTGTATAGCTCAACTGCCCTCTCAGCCATGTCCCAGAATCCTTTCCAGGGCTACTTTCAGTTATTTGTTCTATTATTCTCATGAGTAGAGGGTGTGGGGGAAGCAGTTCATGCTTAGCAGAAAATCAAATTAAAATAATCTGGAAATTGATTAATATGACAAAGTCAATAAAGCTGTGTATATATTCTTCTAGATAATGGAATAAACTTAAATTTATGTTATATCCCTTGAAGTGGCTACTTATTTTTTCATTATGCTCATTCTTGTTAAGTTACATTTCCCCCTCAAAAAATGTACTGCTGGCTTAAAAATATTTGAAACTAGGAACAGTTACTGGAAGTAGCATGACATTCAATTACAGGAGTGCTTTTTAGGTTAATGCTGAAAGGAAGTTTCTTCCATTCGGCCAAGAACCCGTGTTTTTTTCGCTCTAAGCTACAACTTTATTCCAAGAAATCAGCAGTTTTCACTTAGCTCTCTGCATACTTAAACTCCATAATGCCAACATTTTTAGTATGTATAAATTGTAGACAACGTAAAAAAAAAAAAAAAAAAAAAAAAAAGACTTCCCAAACCTGCACTGTCCTCTACAAGCAGTCATTAGGCATATGTGCCGTTCAGCATGTCAAACGTGGTTAGTCTAAACTGAGATCTGCCGCAAGTATAGAGACATACTGGGATCTCAAAGACTTACTGTGAAAAAAAGAAAGTAAAGTATTAAGAATTTGTAATATTGGTAACATGTTGAAATGATGATATTTTAGGCTACATAGAATGTTATTAAAATTAATTTCATCTACATCTTTTTACTTTTTTGACAGTCACTAGATAATTTAAAATTATGTGTGCCCCGTGTTAGATTTCTGTTGGACACAGTTGCCCTTTGAGGTTATCTGCTCCTACTTTCTATTCTATCTATTGCTTTGTTTCTGTTTTTCTTTAGGTTTTGTGTCCTCTTTAAGGATCCCTGAATCCACTTAGATATTCCCGTAGAGTAGCTGTTCCTCTAACCTCACTCCACAGTGAGAGAACATCCCATCTCTTGTACCTTTCATTACCAGCTATCTCAAAAAATAAGCAACACTATATTCCTCAGTTTCTTTTCCTCCTTGCACAATAAATTCCACATCTACCACCAGAATAGTTGTTCTTCAGAGGTCAGACCCTCAGTATCTCTCATCCAAACAATAACAATGAGCACTTATCAGTACCCCTACCTCCAGTCTATCCCCAGGACTTTCCTACTCCTTCATGATCAACCTTCTAAAGCGCAAGTTAAATGACTTCATTCACTTCCTGAAATAAATATCAATGGTACCCTAATTTTAATAATGTTCATGTTTCTGAGCATCACATTCATTCTCTCCAGACTGAACTGATAATCCCAGCCACACTTTTTCATTATCTCTCTTCTGAAAATATCTTGACTCAACTCCTTGTACTATTACCTGGAATTCCCTGGCATGTCAAGTGCACTCAGAACCCTTTCTTTTTACATATGCTACAGCTTCACACTGTAAGACTCTTCCTGCCAGTGGCCACTATCCAAATACCACTCCACCGCAGAGCGAACCTATTTCCAGTCCCCAAGCTGCAGGTAACTGCTCTGCTCTCTGAAGCCCCCAGACCACTTTGCCCATATCAATAATGTAGCATTTATATTTTTTCTTCCCTTGAATTATATTCACATATCTGTCTCCTCTGCTAGGATTCCTTTCAGAAAGAAAGAAAGAAAGAAAGAAAGAAAAGAAAGAAAGAAAGAAAGAAAGAAAGAAAGAAAGAAAGAAAGAAAGAAAGAGAAAGAAAGAAAGAAAACTTAAAAAAGGAGGAATAGGAGGAAGGGAAAAGGGGAATAAGAAAAGAACAGGAAAAAAAGGATCTGAAGGATAGGAAGTGTGTCATGTTAACCACAATGCACCACAGTATCTATTCTCATAATCTGCACATAGCAGGGACACGATAGGAAAAATGTCTACTATATACATAACAGTATCAATGAAATTTGTCCTGGTTTTAAAAAGTCAGAAATTCAAAGAGATTTTTAATTGTCACTTTTGTGTGGCATTACATGTAACATGTACTGAGTTAATGAATACATGGATTAGCTTCTTACACCCAGACACCTTGTGCCTGGAAAAGTCTCAACAAACATAACCACACAAAATTTAAGGACAATGGCACACTGGCCTCCAAGCTGCCTATATTCTCAAATATTCACCAAACTCTACTTCAAAGCAAAAGTAGAACCTTTTATTTGTTCATATTTCTAATGAAATGACTTTAAAACTTTCTCAAAAAAAAAAAAAAAAAGGCAGAGATAGTAACTATGAGATCCCTATCTGTTATCAGCAAGAGGATACTCTTTTTAAAGGTCACAAAGATATGGTGAGCCTTAACCCCTCGCTAAGCTTTGCCAAATAAAGGGCTGAAAAGCCACTCAAAGAAAATAGATGTGCCACAGGAAACAGCACGTTATACCGCATTATTTTTAAGTTAAAAATTAATGAGTAGAAATTTCCAAAAAAGAGCTATAGAAAAAAAAGGAAAACTGTTAAAATATAGATCAATAATATAGAAATGTTTAGAAACTAATTTTTAATTCAACCAAAGCAAAGAAACTTAAATGGGGCCAATTCTAGCTATGGATTTGTGTAAAACATTCATTGTTGCTTCCAAAAATTAAAAAAAAAAAATTAAAGCAACTCATTTTCATTACAAACCTAAAAATGGAACCACAGATATTACTAGGCTACTGTTGCTGAGCTATTCACAGACACAAATCAAGATTTTCTTAGGCTTACTCACTGTCTAACTCCGGCAATGAGATAGTTTTGATTAATAGAAATACCATGTTAAATACTTAAGTCCATTAGTACTTTGAATAGTAGACCATACATATAACTATTAGAATATCATTATACAAAGGGAAACTAACCTTTCTAAGTAAATTTCTAGTATACATTCAAATTTCACTGAAATAAATTTTACCACATAAAATTTTACATAAAGACTAATTACTTACTTTCCTAATGAGTCTACTTTTCATCAAAAAAATCACAAGAGATATATCTTTCATTCTCAGCAGTTTAATTACTGTACTCTCTAGCAATGTAATTTTGTAAAGAATCCTGAGAATTTACTATGTGTCCAGTATGCATTTTTAATAGTTCATTTTATAGTAATTTTATTTGTGAAATAATACCATAATATTCAGAAAAACACAAAGGAAAAATATATATAAGTATAACATATAAAACTATATAATGATATGTGTGTGTGTGTATGTGTATATATATATATATATATATATATATATATATATATATATATACCTAAGAATAATAAGAACTTACAACCAAAATTTAAAAACTCTTTTGTTTTAAAAAAGAAAACAAAACAAACAAAAAAAACAAAGATCAGGCTGTTAGTGCAAAGATCATTCAGAATTACTGTTTTTGAAGTAAGAGATGGAAGGAACTTCTAGAGATTCTGTGGTACAACTCCATGAATATACAAATAAGTAAAAAGGCCCAAAAAACTTGCCTCACACAAGTTGGAAGCAGAACCAGGGCTGGCATCAGAATCTCAAGATACTTCATTCAATAATCATTCATTATACTATCACTGTGTGTTTAATAAATGCATATTTGTTTTATGTAGTAAAATCAGAAAACCAGCCACCAAGAAAGAACTTGTGATGACAAAACTTTTCCCCAAAGATATTGCTGATCCTTTGTCTGTTTGGCCAGCTTGGTTATTTAGGTTTTAGTACTAACATAATCTACTGAGCTTTCTAAAACCATAGGAAAAGGATTTTGCATGTAAGTTTAAAAAGAAAAAAAAAAGTTTCTCATCCTTCTATATAACGTTAATCAATTTTTCCTCTAAAACGGTATCTTGTTAAAATGCTAAAGAATTATATAAAAAAAATTTTTTAAAGATTTTATTTATTTATTTGAGAGACAGAGATCACAAGTAGGCAGAGAAGCAGGCAAAGAGACAGGAGGAAGCAGGCTCCCTGCTGAGCAGAGAGCCTGATGAGATGCGGGCTCTATCCTAGGACCCTGAGATCATGACCTGAGCAGAAGGCAAACAAAAGCTTACCCACTGAGCCACGCAGGTGCCCCTAAAAAATTTATTTTAAACATTCTTGGCATAACATTAAAGCTGTAAGACTAAATTACTAATTTTATTATCTCCACCTCAACCTTAAGTTATGCTCAATCCATGTCCCATATTCCACTGTAATACTTGTTTCTCTAAGGATCTATGTGTGCATTTGTTTTACAACCTTTTTAAGTGGAAAATTGTTCAAGCAGTTATTCATTCACCAGAGATCCTATTAAGGCCAACCCTGTGTTTTCATAATACAAACCTTATACCAGTTTCATGCTGTATCATAGACTTTCTTGTGTTGTTGCAGTGTATTTACCCAAATGTACTCTTGGGTTTTTGAAGGCAGGAGACATAATTCCTATTTCTTTTGCTTTGCTCTAAATGCTTTGTACAGAGTATGTAATAACTTAGTGAAAAATAACAGAATATATGACTTAGATCTCACTCTTGAAGACATCAGCAATAACATACATTCAAGGTAAAGTACTTGAAACATGAAAATAGCAGTAGTAGACATTATTCATTATCAATATTTCTAAAAATTAAGTTACTTATTTGGCTTGTTTTATTTTGTTTAGATAAACTAGTATCTATTGATGTGAATACTCTCATATGACAATTTTTTAAAACTTTTTAAATTTAATTTAAAAGATTTTTTTTATAAACATATAATGTATTTTTATCCCCAGGGGTACAGGTCTGTGAATCGCCAGGTTTACACATTTCACAGCACTCACCAAAGCACATACCCTACCCAATGTCCATAACCCCATCATATGCCAATTTAAAAAATCATTTTAGGACAAATTCACGACTATGTTATATCCAAAAACTAGGAGTACTGAAAGTAAGTTAAGAAAAATTCCTGAAACTAAATAATAGCAACAATTTAATTGTAGCCTTTAAATTCTAAGATTGGAATCAATGCTTTGCCAACCTCTTACATAAAAGCACAAAGTAACCCAAAATTTAAGCAGATTCATTCATTCCTTCTTTGACTTATCAAATATTGAGTCCAGCTATCTAACAAGCACAAGTCTGGCCAATAGTGATACAGGAGTGAATGTACAGAAAAATGCTCGGATGAACAAATGAATGGAAAATCAGATGAAAATACACAAATGTACAGATCAAACAAATTTTGAAAAAGAAAACTTTGGTTTCATTAAAGTTTACTTTGTTATAATAAAATCAGAGGTAGTTAAAAGCAAAAGTATATAAGCAACATACTGCATCTAAGAAAAGCTGAGGAAAAAATACACTCAACATTTGAATTTAATCATAGGAGATTATTAATATAGTCCAACTGAATGATACCAGTGAATGATCATTACTTGAAAATTGTGTCATTAATCATAAGACTGCTATGTGAAGTTTGAAAAGTTGATGGGAGATTAATAGGACACCATACAAGCAACTCAGCATGATGTGTCTGTCACATAAACTTTGGTCAGCCTATAAGTCATACCTTCATATTTTTCTTATTTTTAAGCATGCACATTGTCAAGATTAACAAGCAAAAGAATAATTTAAGGCAAAACTATGCAGACACTAAAAAAGATCAGTGGTTGCTAGGATGCTGGGGGAGGGGAAAATGAGCAGACAGAGAACAGAAGTTTTTAGGACAGTGAAAATACTCTGCATGATACCAGAATGATAAATATATGTCATGCATTTGTCCAAATTCATAGGATATACAACACTGAGAGTGAACCCTAATGTTCACTCTCTGCGTCCCTAACTATGGAATGCAGGTGATAGAATGTGTCAATGCAGGTTATCAATTATAACAAAGGTGTCACTTTGATGGAGGAGGGTGGGAATGGGGAAAGCTGTGTATGAGTGAGGGCAGGTAGTATATGGGAAATCTCTGTAGTTCACCCTCAATTTTGCTGTGAACCTAAACCTAAAAACGTATAGTTTATTTAAAAACAAACAAACAAACAAAACAACCTTATCACTGTCTTATTTTTTTTTAATTCCAACATACCTAATAAAAAGCATGTTTTATGCTCACTTTTGTTTATGGTGATTAGCGTCATAAAATCAAGGACTGGGAGACAGGAATGTGTACAAATCCCAAGCAGACCAAGCAAACTGCCAAACACTGCTCTTATTTTCCTTTCCAAATCCTGGTTAACTGCTTTCTCAAACAGATGAGAGCTCAGATGGGGCAAAGGTCAGACTCTGTTTAATGATATGTAGCAAAACAATAAAGCAGTGGTAAACTACACATGTGGTTTTAATGTCCCATTATCATCTTCTGAAATGAAGAAATTTAGTAAAAAATGAAGATGGGACATTTACAGAGAGTCAGCACTCTCTAAGTACAGCTAGCATCACAAAAATAACAAGTCTAAATTTCCTAAAGAAATATGTCTGTAGATATTAAAAGAAAAAAAAAGGCAAGAAAATTTGAAACTCTCCACTGACTTCAAGGAGAGGAATATAAGCTAATGATCTATCAAATACACAAAGCGTATACCCATGAACATGTTTTCAGCCTAGCTAGGAGCTCTACAAATTAAGTGAAACTGGTTTTGTTATGGATTTATGCCCATTTAAATCAATGACCACCTGGAAATGGTGCAATTCAAAGACATTTCCTACTGGGAATTTTTTCCCTAATTTTTATTAAATGAAATTAATGATATAGTCTACATTTTTTATTTTATTTGATTCAAGATTCTCTATTTCATTACTAGAAGTTTCTCAGCTCAAAATCTTTAAAAAAATTCTTGTAAAAAATTGAAACATTCAGTTAAGATACCCAGAATTACTTTTTGCGAATCAAATTTATTTGAAGAGGTTTAATATTTTTATTTTAAATTCATAAGAACAGCATATTTAAAAAGACAAATTAGATTCCATAGATAGCCTATCCTAGTGAATTACAAAAGCAAACTAGGCATAACGTGAACTTAGGAGAGAAATAGCTAATCCTGGTAATATTTTATCCCCAAATCTCAAAATTAAAAATCCAAGGAAGTATAAATGCTGTACTCGTCATGTTAAATGCTAGAAAACTTAGTGACCCTAACCAAAGACCTTCCACAGTTTGAGAAAATACTCCATAATCATGAACCATTTTTTCTACAATCATAAAATGAAAACAAGATTAAATAGAATGACTTGCAACACAGGGAGAAATCTGATGATCAGATTCGAACACCAAATCAAACTCTTAGGTTATTTTCTTCATACTTCTTGTTAGGCATAAAAGCCTGCTACTTCCCAGAAATATTCAGGTTGCCCATGGATCAATTATAAACCTTAAGTGCCTCATAGATATAAGTTTAAAATATGGCCTAATGCATTAAGTATACATATTCTATAACATATATAGTTCAGAAACCACATGTGTAAAATCCATTAAGTCTCCATTTTTATTACCACTTTTTATTATCAAGGCAATTAGTTACAAGAAGAAAAGCATTAGCAGATATGTATGTGATTAAAAATATTTCTTTTTTATTCTATTCCAAGTGATTGAAGAGTAGTTTCAGGAAACCTTAATTAGGCCTTTCCCTGAATATTAGGGGATTCCTGCTGGGCCAAAACAACAGTC
Organism: Mustela nigripes; assembly: GCF_022355385.1. Classification (NCBI taxonomy): domain Eukaryota; kingdom Metazoa; phylum Chordata; class Mammalia; order Carnivora; family Mustelidae; genus Mustela; species Mustela nigripes. Next base: position 166,304,733 of record NC_081558.1, on the reverse strand, counting down.
AGGCTTTAATTCCAATTTCTGACATAGATCCAATTTGATAAAATTAAATTTTTTTAATCTGCATGAACATAGTTGGCTAAGAGGCATAGTTAATATCTTTTAGGATAGGAAGATTAGTCAAATTCTGGCACTAATGCTAATGAATGATCCCTGATAGTGGGAGAATTCTATGATAGAACTTCACGGTAACGTGGAGCTTAAGAATCAGCTATTTAGTTTCAAGGCTTAGTGACCTTGAGCAAGTCTATAAACTTCTGTTTTCTCATCTCAAAAATGATTAGCTTAAAGGTAAAAAATGAACTATTGGGACATCAGCAAGATAGAAAGCTTTTGCACAGCAAAGGAAAATAGTAAAAAGAAAAAAAAAGACAACTGACAGAATGGGAGAAGATATTTGCAAATGACATATCAGATAAAGGGCTAGTATCCAAAATCTACAAAGAACCTATCAAACTCAACACCCAAAGAACAAATAATCCAATCAAGAAATGGGCAGAAGACATGAACAGACATTTCTGCAAAGAAGACATCCAAATGGCCAACAGACACATGAGTACTCAGCATCAGGGAAATACAAACTAAAAACCACAGTGATATACCACCTCACACTGGTCACACTGGGACACCTGTGTGGCTCAGTTGGTTGAGCGGCTGCCTTTAGCTCAGCTGTGATCCCAGCATCCTGGAATGGAGTCCCACAGAGCCTGCTTCTCCCTCTGCTTATGCCTGCCCCTTTGTCTGCCTGTGCTCGTGTGCGCTCTCTCTCTCTCTCTGACAAATAAATAAATAAAAACTTAAAAAAAAATGGCTAAAATTAACCAGTAGGGAAATGACAGGTGTTGGCAAGGATGCGGAGAAAGGGGAACCCTCCTACACCTTGGGAGGAATGCAAGCTGGTGCAGCCACTCTGGAAAACAGTATGGAGGTTCCTCAAAAAGTTGAAAATAGAGCTACCGTATGACCCAGCAATTACACTACTGCGTATTGATCCTGAAGATAAAAATGTAGTGAACCAAAGGGGCCCATGCACCCCAATGTTTACAGCAGCAATGTCCACAATAGCCAAACTATGGAAAGAGCCCAGATGTCCATCGACAATGAATGGATAAAATAGATATGGTATACAGATACAATCAAAAAAATGAAATCTAGCCATTTACAATGACATGGATGGAACTAGAGGGTAGTATGCTAAGCAAAATAAGTCAGTCAGAGAAAGATAATTATCATATGATCTCACTCATATGTGGAATATAAGAAACAAAACAAAGGGTCATAGGGGAAGAGAGGAAAAAATAAAGGAAGACGAAACCATGGAGGGAGACAAACCTGAAGAGACTCTTGTTCTCAGGAAACAAACTGAGGGTTGCTGGAGGGGGAGGGTGGGTGGAATGGGGTTGTGGAATGATGGACACTGGGGAGGGTATGTGCTGTGGTGAGTGCTGTGAATTGTGTAAGACTGACAAATCACAGGCCTGTACCCCTGAAACAAGTAATACACTATATGTTAATTTAAAAAATGATTAGCTTACATACACACACACTCTCTCTCTCTCTCACTCTCCCATGAGTGCATGCATAACTGCAGAAAACTGTGTGTGCTCTGTGGATGATGCCAGTGTCAATTTCCAGCTGTTGCTACTGTGCTGACTGTTGCTACTGAGTTATAAAGGTATAAATATTAGGGGAGATCGGTGAACTTCCAAATATAAAGTTGGAAAAAAAAGACTTGCCCAGATAAATTCCAATATTGTACCCAGCTCTGAAATTCTGTAACTCTGAATATTCCCTCTTTTTTTTCTACCTGGTTTGCCTCCCTTTCTTCTCTTTTCCTTTTGTATACTTATTTTTTGTTTGTTTGTTTGCTGTTTTGTTTGACCCTCCAATGCTGGAGCCTACCAGTTATATCCTCATTACTGCTTTGCTATTAGCAGCACACAGACTAAAGAGGACAATGCAGAAACTGACAAAGATGACTGACTGCACATGTTAAGAGACTACGTGGAAACTTTAGTTCAGATAGTTCCAGAAAGCCTGATATTTTAAATACCATTAAAGCCCACATTTTAAATGATATTTTAAATACCACTGAAACTAACCTACAAATACAATATTTTCAAATGAGTAAAATGTGGCTAACTCAGTCAATACAAGGAAACAATGGTAGGTCATTGTCTCTGAAAGGAAGAAGAGTGATTAACTGATGAAAAAAAAACACTAGAGAGTACTTCACTATATCATAACACATTCTTCCTAAGTGACAGATACAAACATAAAACACAAAGAAGTCAAATTAACTAGGTCAAACCAAATCTCCAATATGGGTATCTCAGAACTCAGCTCTACAGGCTTGTTTCATAGAGGAAAATATTTTAAATGATTAGCAATGACTGATATGGGAATAAAAGAAAACCTACTTTATAGACAGTAGTTATTGGTTATTCTAAATTATTTTAAAATATAAAATGGTTACTCATTGGCCACTTTATTATATTTACAACATAATTTTTATCCAGAAGTTTTTAAAGTTACAAAACCCATCATCAGCCTTTCTCCTAAGCATTAGCATTTTTTTAATTAATTTTTTATTTTTTATAAACATATATTTTTATCCCCAGGGGTACAGGTCTGTGAATCACCAGGTTTACACACTTCACAGCACTCACCCAAGCACATACCCTCCCCAATGTCCATAATCCCACCCCCTTCTCCCAAACCCCCTCCCCCCAGCAACCCTCAGTTTGTTTTGTGAGATTAAGAGTCACTTATGGTTTGTCTCCCTCCCAATCCCATCTTGTTTCATTTATTCTTCTCCTACCCGCATTAGCATTTTTTTAACTATGAAAATATTAGTTCATATTATAAATACAAATTCACCTTTCAAGGTCTCTAAGATCAAGTCTCCAAGAGCCAAAATAATACTGCATTTATAATTTATCACAGAAATATTAGAAAACGTATACTTTTGTGAAGGAAGACGCATATCAGAGGCACAAGTAAGCAGTTGTACATACAGAAACAATATTTTGTAGATAACTGGTAAGTCTATACCAAAAACTTCAGTAACAAGAATTCCAAGCTGGGTATTACTCAAGCACACTTAGGAAACTGTGACCATTTGTTTGTCTTCCCCACTCCTGGGAAATCTGGTTTTCTCCTCCTCCTTGGCAGCAATTCAGTAAAGAAAATCTATCTTATATGCTGCCTGCAAAGCCTATTAGATTCTCCTATGAAGAAAGATCCCAGACAGAAAAAAACTGATTGATGATATTGAAACTTTAAATGCAGCTTGCCTTGAAAGCAGTTCAATTAAGTTAATTTTTTTTTTAATCTAATGAAAATTAAAGGAAAGTCTGACTGGCTTTTATGCTGAAACATTCACAACTCAGAATTTGAGAACAAGGAGTAGGACTCAAAATATGATTAGGAATTTGGACAGGATTAAATGCTCCCAACCAAAACTTTTATGTACTTCATATGCTCATCAAAGATAATCAGAAAAGTAGAATTTGATGAAAAATAAAGCTTACAAGATAAATATAGCTATGAGAATCTTTCGATATACCTATCAACCAATCAGCATCACTGAGGCTAAGTAAACCTGTTGTTCTCATTTTGTTTTGTTTTATACAAAGTAGTATATTTAACTTGAATTAAATTTTGTAACAAATCTGATCTAAGTTATTTGTCATGAGAATAGACTTTGGTGCTATAAGAAAAAATCTTTTAATTAAGTCTCTTTCACCACTGGCCATATTTAAGGAGGGTAGCATAAATGTGTAATATATTCTGAAAAAAGTCACTAAACATTCATGGAAGCATAAAGGAATGTGGTGCTAAGTTTCATTGATTTTTCTGAAATCACTCTTACGCCATTCCTTATTTCCCATTCTCACTGCAACTATCATTAATTTAGGCTTCAGTGGTGCCTGGGTGGCTCAGTCCGTTAAGCATCTGACTCTTGATCTTGGCTCAGATCATGATCTCAGAGATGTGTAATCAAGCCTTGCGTAGGGCTCCACACTGGGTGTGGAGTCTGCTTAAGATTCTCCCTCCCCTCCTTCCTCTGTCCCTACTTCCCCTGCCTCTCTCTCTCCCTCAAAAAAGAAAAAATGCCACAACAGTCTCTACAGAAGCCTCCCAATCACCGACTTCATCACACATCAACTTATCCTACGCAGCAGTGTCAAATCTTCATAAACACAGCTCTGATTATGTCGCTGTTCTTCAGTTATTCCTTAGGTCCTACTGAATATGAGACATATTCCTCAGTATAAGATTCAGGCACATTCAAGATCTGGTATCACGTACATCCAGGGCCAAATTTTTTACCCCTTCCCTCCCCTCACCACCACATACCTTGCACCTGCTGACCCTACACTTTACACAGCATAGTGCCTCTATCTCATACCATGTCCCCAGTAATATCCCCTCTATGTCTGAAGCTGGAATCAAGTGCTCTCCCCAGAATACTCCATGATCAGGCAAGCCTGGCATGAGAAATCCCTCTCTCTTCAGGAGTTCTTTCTTTATACTTCTTTCAAAGCATTTTCCATCATTCTTCCAATGCAAAATCATAATGACTTCTGTATAACTATATTATTTCCCTAATTTGATCATTGCTTCAGGGAAGGCTGAGCTTTAAATCTGAGACTGCCTTATCCATCTGTAGGTACCTCTGTCTTCAATGAATAAATGATAAAAATATCTTTGTTCTCTTTGAGTGCAAGCGAAGGATAGACAAATAAAAGCATCCATCCCATTCAAAGGATGATAAACAAAAACCACAGGAAGAAAGGTTGTTAATGGATTTATATTACAACGAAGTATCAATGATAGTGTTTATTAGTTCCACTGAAACATATATAAATTGCATGGTGTCATCTGACTTAATCTTATTTTCTACTTTGCTAACCTACAAAATTAACAGTAACTAGCTGAGTGCCACAAAGCCACTTGAAGCAAACCTGTCAAGTAATTTCAACTAAACCACTTAAGACAACTACTAAGCAGATTCGTTCAACCTTCTTATTTAGTACTTAAGCTTTTCTTTCCTCAAAACCTTAATTTTGTTATGTCAAGCTCTTGAGTACACTGAAAGTTCCCAAGAATCTTAATTAATGGAACTTCTAAAAGTGCTAATCATTATTCCCTATACTACAAAATACATTTATTAAAAAAATAAAAAATTAAAGCACTTCACAAAGTAGTCTACAAAAAAAGAGAGAAGCAAAAAGTACTTTTTAGGAATAACTACAGAAGTAAATTGTACATACACTGGACTCAACTGTACGTGTTTGTGCACATGGGCTGTTCAACTAACGTCAAGCTAAGTGCTTTCAAGAAACAAAGTCTTTATTTGGGGGATGCATGATCACCTCTTTAATCAATTCCACCATCAAGTTTACTAAGCACCAAAATATGGACCCAGCACTACTGCAGTGGATACCTAAAAATAAATGATCTCTGACAAAGTAATCTAAATTTCAAATGAAGTAACAAGTCTACCACAATTTCAAGCAGTATAAAACAAAGTATACTTTGGAATACATCAGCATCCAGCTCTTTAAAACTAAAAACAGTTCAAGAAAAGGAGAGACCTGCAGGCCCTGTAGACTCATGTTAGAGCTGAGACAGGAACTCGGTGGATAGAATGAAAAGTTTCCAGATGTATGGGAGAGCAAATCATGACCAAAGTTATAGTTACAAGAATTAGTGTGACATGTTTCTAGGACTGAGGGAATGAAAAAAAGATGGAGACAAGACTGAAGCAGTAAGAAATGAGATGGGGTATGTAAGGAAAACCAGATTACAAAGAAGACATTCCATCTTTTGCAAGAAAGGCAAATGCTCATAGCTGTGTTTAAAAAAAATAGTGTTAAAGAAGCCTTTCTAGCTTTAGCACAACAGAGGAACAATATACTATAAGGCCAGCCATTTACAGTAATCTAGCCATTAGTGGGGGAGAGCTGAAAAATAACACAGTTGCAAGAAAACAGCGAACAAGAAGGAGCAGAAAAGCTTATATTTAGGGGAGAAGAAAATTACTACAACCCAGGACTAAATGAAGAAAGGAAACGGGTGAAAAGGATGAGCAGTCACAGATGACTTGAAGCTTGATGACCCTAACAGAAAGAAGCAAGGATGTTGGAGAGAAAGAGGACGAGTTCAAAAACATTAAGATAATGTTATGGGTTCCAGGCACAAGTGTCCATAGACAATATGGAAACAGAGCTAAGTTGAACAGAAAGAATCACAAACAAGAGAACCAGAAATATGCTCATGAAAATTGAGAGTTAAATAAAATCACCAAAAAGAGAGTAGACTTGGGTCAAAGACTGAGCTTTGGGGACCACTGGCATTAGGAGGGAGAGAATCAAACAAGAAGAAGGCCCATGGGAATGGTTTAGAGGTAAGAAAGAGGTTGGGACATGTTACTAAAAACATGGGAAGTGAGTATTTCAAAAACCAGTGGGAGGAGAGGCCAGCACAGCAGAGGCCAAGCCACAGAGCTGAACAATAAGGTCAAAGGAAATCTTAGAGGCACTTGTGAAAACTGGAATATACTAAAGCCCAAATCTAAGACATAACAGAGTTGTGTACACCACTAATTTGGAAATAAAGACAGGCAGAAAAGTGACTCATGAAGGTTTCAGGTTGATGTGAGAAAGAAGCTGGTATTTAATAAACATATTGAGAGTTCGAGGTACTATATACACTTACACACAAAGCAAGGTACACTGTCTTGACCAATAAAATCTAAATTGAATTAATTCTGATGTCTATTAATTTATCATTTTAAATCCTTATGCTGAAACTTGTTTCCAGGAATGAAAATGCCTTGTGAAAATAAGCAATTATGATTTCAAAGGTTCAATTATACGATCTCTTGTTTAAATATTATGTTTTCTAAAAATCCTTGTGATTTCCTTTAAATATATCACAATGCTATTAAAATGGCTTTTTAAAAAACAAATACTACAAACTAGGTCAGAATTAGTAAAAGCTTATCCTAAAAAAAACTTTAGACAATCATTATTCCAAAGAATGGAAATTAATAAAAATTGCTAATAATAACACATTATTTATGGGCATACTCTTATAAAAGCAAATTCTATACTTCAACGCCCAAACCCTACATTTCATAATTCAACTTAGCAAATAAGCCATGAATTTTAACAGTTCATCATCATCAATGATTAACATGTACTGAGATTATACTACTGTACTGATAAAAAGGCTTGAGACAGAAAATCTCCAGATATTTTAATGCAGGTAGGAAAACTGGAGACACATCAAAAAGGTAATAAAATGGGTTTGTATTAATAGCATTCCCTATTGAAAGTATAAGAGCAATTTAAAAATAAACCACACTGACAATACAATGTTCTCACATCAATAACAATGCTGAGAAACAGCACTGACATTTTTTAAATTAATGCAACATATTAAAACTGAAAATTAAATTAAAAGCAAAAAAACTCATGCATGCTTTTGATTACTTTTGATAATAAATAAGCCATAAACAACTCTATATTAGCCCTGAATTTAACGTGAAGTGTTTAAATAACCCTAAACACAACAGAAACTATGAGAATCCCTCAACCAATATATTACACTATAAAAAGCCTACAGAAGTTTAGAAAAATGTATAATTGGGAAGGTCAGTTTTATTTAAACAATTATAAACAATATAGTATACAGCCACTTTTAGCTACTCTGTTAGTAGCTTATTAAGAATAGTGTAAAATTCTAGAAATTACAGAAAACTTAAAGCCTAAAGATATAGATGGAGAAAAGTGAGGATCTACTCTGTGCTACTGACTTGTAAAAAAATCCTCAGAGAAACTTATGTCAGTGAGCAAAGGAAAGTGAAAACAAAGTTTGTCTCAACTCAGCTCCCTCTGATTTAACTTCACAACTGCACCTGTCAATCCACAAAACAGAAATCCTTCTACTGATATGTAGACAATAACTCCATTATGTTTCAAATATACTTGGCAAAATGATATAACTTGACTAAGCCTTGACTCATATCAGCTAAATATAGTCAACCATTGTGTAAAGTACTTGAAAGGAATAATTATAAATATTTAAGTTGGAGCATTAGGTTTCTCAAAAGTCAAATTAATAGATTCATCAAAATATACTGAGGTAAAAGTAGGTAATACAACTCAGTGTAGGAATTGATTGGCTCTACAACTCAACTTCTGGTCAAGAGTAATCAACAGTAATCAAACAATGTTGTACTCTCGTGTTTTTGTTTCCTTGCTCCTTAAAGTCTCACTCTCATTTCTAGAAATATGGTATTATCAGAATTTTGCACTAATTGCTATTACAACAAAATTCTTTATTTTCTTTCTTTCTTTTTTTTTTTTTAGATTTCACATGAATGAATTCTTATAATATTTGTCTTTCTCAGTCTGACTTATTGCACTTAGCATAACTTCTAGGTCTACCCATGTTGTTGAAAATGGCATGACATCTTCCTTTTTATGGCTGTATAATATTCCTCTGTGTGTGTGTGTGTGTGTGTGTGTGTGTGTGTGTGTGTATAGACATGTACTTGCATGCACGTGAGTGGGGGGGATCAGGTAATTGTGTGATGGGCATTAAGCAGGGCATGTGATGTGATGAGCACTGGCTATTCTATGCAACTAATGAATCACTGAACAGTATATCTGAAACTAATGATGTACTTACTATATGTTGGCTAACTAAATTTAAATTAAAGGACACAGGTTAATTCTGTATCTTGGATACTATAAATAATACAGCAAAATTCTTTAAATGGATGCCATACTTTCAGTTTTACTCACTCTACATCCAGAATAGCAAACAATTCCAAAATTCCCTTGACAACACTATTTTCCTATTATTACATAGAAGAAAAAAATCTTAAGAGGAAAATGTTATCTTTATATAATAAAATCTACTTATCCTAACTACACTAAGAGTTAAGAAGAAGCAACTAGCAGAAAGGGTTTAAAGGAGTAGAACCAGATTAGAGGAGAGGGGTACATTTAATTTGATCTCAGGTATCAAAGCCAAGATATCAAAGTCCATGCTCATCAATCAGTGGGACTCCCTGTGCCGCCATCCCCTTTTTTCTTCTTACAGTGACTAGTTAAAATAATCTGTTCCAGCTTAAAGAGAGGGCATCAATTCATTTGCTTTAAGCCCATCACCATAATTAAGTTGTGAGAATTTCACATACACACAAAATTGAGAATATGAAACCTCTAAGAGCACAGAAATTTTTTAAGATAAGTTTTAAGAATTTTATACCACAGAATCAAAAAAAATACATACAAAAAACTAGACCTTATCCTATTGTAAGGAAAGCAATGTAACTGATAACCTGAAAATTCTTTCATCTTAAAAAGTCCTAGAAAGTTTTCTTTTTCCATCTTTGCTACTCCCCACTCCATTTTGCTCTTTATCAGGAAAAGTGAAATTCTAATTTTAGAATAACTAAGAATTCAGCAATTTTAATGGAGGTTCATAAGATCTGGTTTAAAGAAAACATTTTCCCCATACCCTGAAAGGTAGAATAGGAAGTGATGATTTTAAGAGACTATAAAACTCCATGATCTCCAATACTCAAAATTTTATACAAATGCCAAGTAGAAACTAAATATCCCATTGTTTCTATTTTTCTTGATTTTATAGGATTCAGAAAATTGAACTAGGTACTCATTCTCTCCCTTACTCTCCAAACACAAAATAATTTAGGTGCCTGACTACCATTATTTAAGAATCCTCCTCCCTTCAACAACCTTGTATTCAAATGGTAAACATCTGTCTAAGAGACCCATCAGTATTTCAATGCCAAACCCGCAAAAGGTTTACACACTCACCTCCTAAAAGTCAGGTACCAGAGCACATGATCTAGCTAACTAGTAAGTCCTTTCCAGTTCTACCAATAGGTAGCATCATCCTATCATAAAAACCAGTGTGTACACAAGATGTTAACAACATAGATTCATACAAAATGCTGCTGGAAAAAAAAAAAAAAAGGATGGGAGGAGAAAGAAAGACATAACAAAGAAAACTTCTAGAAGGCAAATAGAAAAAAACCTGATTACAAAGCTCAGTAGCACTTTAGCATGCTAATACTGAACGCCAAGCACGCCTTTGTATTCTCTGCCCTGAACCTACGAGTAGGTACTGCAATCAATCACCCAACCAACCAATGGGCCTGCCTTCTCAAGATTCCCAGGGACTGGCATGTGCATTTAAAATAAAATGGGATTTTTGTTCACTGACTTCCCTTTCTTTCTTCCTCAACTAATTTTTCATCATTTGAGTAATTTCTATCTTTACCCAACTTCTTCCCTCCTACCTCAGGAAGAAACAAAGAGGCTCATTTCCACGGTCATGACTCCATCCCTTCTCTTCTCTTCTCTTGGTCCAAATGTAAACAGGCATAGATGTGAATGTGGGTGGCTGCGTGTATCCCTGTTCACATCATGTTACTGTACTAAACACACATGACGGCAACTTGCCTTATTTTCTTTTTGTATAAAACCTTGAAAACTGTTCCACAGCAGCATGTTTATCGATACAACTCATACTTTTATAAAAGGAAATATTCCACTGTATGGATGTGTAATTTCCTTAACTGATTTTCTGTCATTTGCTACTATATATTATAATTGTTATTTATAACTAAACTATTTTTATTCCCATGCATTTATATACAAATATATAAATATAAGTGCAATGGTATGTCACACAGAGTGACAGTGTTGAACCTATTTAACAACAAATTCAACTTTTGAATGGGATACCCAGCACAAGAGGCATGGGAAAGCTGGCAAAGATGAAAGAAAGAAAATGCTTTAGCAGTTCTCAAGCCTGTTAATTCTTTAACAACTCCAATAGCTCAGATCCTATTCTTAGGATGAGCATGCTAACAAAGATTCTACATCTTTCCATGGCCGGTCAGTTCTGGAACGAACCGGTACTCTCTATTTTGAGTGCTGTGAATGGGATCTCCTCCGTTTGAAAGTAGACCGAAATAATGCTCTCACTCAGTTATATTTGCTGGAGGGTTAGTATCTCTTCAGGCACACTCAGAGCCAAAGTAAACAAATAAATTAAATCTAAAATAGAGTGAAGGGGTAACAGTAGGGCCCTTTCAGACATGGATGGGAAAATAAATCTCCCCTGTGAGAGGATTTAAAATTGTCTTCAATGTCTCCTCTGCTATTCTTAGTATCCAAACAATCCTACCCTTTTTGTTCTGCCTTTCATCTTATGGTTTCTTTAAAAAGCAACATGTGTTTAGTCAATATATAGTATTATTCACGTATCAGCCAGGAGCACTGTCTAGCAAACTGAATAGTGGCAGTTAGGTACACGAGCATTTTGAGTCATAACTTCCGTGTTCCTTAAATCAAAGATAACAGAGTTGCTCCCCAGGTTAGGGCAGAAAAAGCTCTCCAACCTGGGCCCCCTCATCACATCCCCTGTCTTGTTGACATGATATCATTGTGAAGCTGTGTTCCTGTTTATGGCTCAGAAAAGTAGTTGTTTATAGAACCCGTTCAATGCCCTATTCATCCCCAGAAGTTAAGTGTGTTGAAATTAAAAGGCTGTGCTTGAATTTGATAAGTAAAATGACAGAGGACAGAAGGTCTAAACAGCTTCAGCTGAGGCCCTTATAAAAGGCCTTAAAACTCAAACATCACCTCTGACATTCTTCCTGTTTCTACCAAAAATAGATGGCAAGGTTGAACTTCACTGAAACAACTGTTTCTGGCTAGGATCAGTGTCACTGACAAACAAAACCACACAGAGCAGAAGGCTCCCTGGCCTGATCTCATCCCTGCTTCTCTTGGAGACCTTCCATCCCCATGACAAGAAGAAAGGGTGAGAATAAATCCCCCTCCAGACTGAACCACAAGGATTTACACCAGACCCTTTGGGGCCACAAAAGCGTGGCACAGACAAGTTCAGATCCACAAACCACTACTATGTTACAAGAAAATCTTGAGTTCTAAGTCATCGGTTTAAGAAACACATAGGACAGTTCATGTTTCTGGATCAGTATATCCTACTTCCAAATCAATCGACTCCAAATACCCTTAACTCATTCACCTACACACATTAATAAAGAGCCTTCCTACTGGGTCACTATGCCTACTGCAGAACATGGGCTGGGGCCTGCACTTCAGCAGTCTGGACCTTTGAAAACGAAGATGATTCTCTGTCTTGGTCACAATTATCCTTTGTTTCAAATTGCAAATCGCCCTCTCTTGTTCTAAGCTCTAACTTGCCAAGGTCCTGTAAAGTCTGCACTCAGAAATTCTCCCCTGCCCAGGGTATCAAGCTCCCTTGAGCATCCATCCTTACCACTTCTCCATTACTCTCCTCCCCTTGATGCCCCCACCAAACCCTGGCCCTACTATTATTTCTAAATAGCTGACTCTGGGTCTCCCCTCTATGCTTCCGTTTCTTCTTTAAGAAATTCAACTATGCTTCTTTCTCCCCAGTTCTCTCCACATGGCCACCGGTCCTACTTTGCCTTTAAAACTCAGTGGTTCTCTAACCCCCACAGAACTCTTCTCCCCAGCTTCAGCCCTCCTGAGGAGCATGTAGTTAACAGAGAAGCCTAAACACAAGCCTACTGGTCTTTTCCTCCTACAGAATTGCAATGGCCCAAAGTCCAGATCGATAGGATGTCAAAGCCACCCAAAGTTCCCCTGCAGCCCTGCTCACTATTCTTCAGGGAGAAATATGAGGTAGCTATACAGCCTTCTTTGTTTAAGAGGCAACTTTATGCATAAGGGGCCTGGTCAAGGGTACTATTTGTGGAAACTGTTACTGCCTCGATTGCAAACCAAATACGCCCCTGCATAGGAAATGGACCAGAAGTTGGTTTTCTGCTGTCCAAGCAAGGCTGCTGTAGTTAACAAACATGTACCTAGAACCTAAACCAAATGCCACATGTTTCTGTTGCCTTGAGGGGCCGAATACCACAAACCTAGCCCTGGTTCAGGGAAGCTGTGACATTGATTCAGGCCATCTTTCGTGAATTCTGCCCCCCCACCCCCCGCCCAAGCCCCATTCTTCTCTGTACCACTTCCTGGGGCCTATCACCCAGCCCGTTCCTACTCACACCCGGTGTCAGGTAATAACAACCTAGCAGAGGATTTCCACGCAAGCTGTGGAAGACCAGACGGCAGAAGTGGAGAAGGAAGCTGATAAACTGGCTCTCCACTTCACACCAGCTGAGAGGGACTTCACTGAAAGGGAGAACTACCCCTACTCCCTGAGAAAGGCCTGGGAATGACAGAGCCAGGCAGACAATACTAGATGGAACCAGACTAGTACCTAGGGCATTACTACAGAAGCAACCCTTCTTCTATGCTCTTACCCTAAATCACCCTTCCTCAGAGAGCTTATCAGTAACTGAAACCATAGCATTTATAGGTGTTGTTTTCATGGTTTGTCTCCCCCACTAGACTGTATGCTCCATGGGGACTGGACCTGCACGCCTGGAACACAGCTGGCACACCAAGGGCCCCCAGCAGACAGTGATGGGATGAAGGAGTCAATCTGGTCACAGTCATCTCCCCTTTCACGGATCTGCAGCTAATGTCTAATGAGACACTGCCATGATTTAATCTGGGAAAACCATTCCCTTAAACCAATCTTCCACTCCAAATTCCCACCTCCTCATCTCCTTGAATGCTGAGATGGGGTGGGGGGTGGGGAGGCAGGAAGTAGGAGGCATAGGAAGGGGAAGGAGAGGAAGATGACAAACAGAAGAAGGAATAATCCATTCAAAGCAAAATGTAGATAGTGATCCATTTTCCCGATATTTTCTGTCTATTCTCTAATACACATGAAAGAGGATTCAAGCTCAATAATTGATAATTATCCTGTGTGACTAAAAAATGGCCAGGGCAGAGTAAGTGTTCAACAAATCCCATTGAAGGAACCAATGAATAAATACATGAATTACTAAAAGTTTGACAGTAAGGTAAACAAACAATAGCAGATTTTACTACCATGGGTCTCTTGCCTCAGTTTTCAGGTTAAAACGACTGCTCATTAAATTGTTCTAAAGGCACAAAAATGGTTTACCAGTAGCTGATATTCTTTTCTGCTTCTGACTGACTATTCCTGATGTAAAGGTATGAAGGCTGTAACTTAAGAAGGCACCATCCTAGGCTGATGTTAAGCATTCACTTTCTAGTATAATAAACAATACACTATGTCATAAAGTGAACCCCAATCATTGTCACTCATATGTCACTTGAGATCTGAATGGCATATTTGAGAGTATTCTGATAACCTAGAAATTCATGGAAATTATGCAAAATCAGTTTAATAAGATTTAAAATCTTGAGGCGATTGCTCTAATTAAGCACCAAAATAACAAATCCAAATGCTTTTGAAATTTAAAGCCCAAGCACCTTGGGTTTCTAAATGGTTCCAAAACAACATGTCTCGTACTTTGTTTATGGAGACTCAAAATCACTGTACAACTCAATTATGGCAATAAGACAGTAGATACTTCAAAAGAGATCTATCATCTCCCTGACCAAAGAAATGCACTCACATTTACTACATACATAAAATTTTCTCTATTAAGTCATTCATAAAGAAGTAATAAAACTATGAGGTACAAAATATAACAATATAAAACATGATCTACATTAAAAGGAAATAAAATAAGAAACAAGACACACTAACTTGGAACATTATAGCTTCAGCATATAATCCAACAAATTTCTTACTCCACTGTCTAGCACTTACCACTATCAGAGAAACCATGTAACTGAATCACCTTTCACGTGCATTATTTAAATCTCACCACTTCACTGCTGAAGAACCCGGAACAGTTCTCCACAGCTTCTGCAAAATCAAACCTACATTCCATAACCCTCCCTTATTTTGTCCCCAACTTCATTCACCAATTCATTCATCAATCTTCTATCATTTTCTCAAATAATATTAAAGATAAAAGCAGCTCACATCAATTTAATAACCACTAATTGTCACAAGCTATATTGGGCGGTTAACCAATGTTTTCCTATATACTCTCAACCTTGCCACTAAATGGATATTATAATACCTTTCTTATGAGTAAAGATATTGAGACGTGGAGTTAGGTAAATTGCCTAAATTACTATCAGCAACTAGGAGAGCTAGAGTTTGAACTCAGATGTGTCTGACTAGTGATTAATGGAATCCAAGCTAAGTATGGCAATGAGTGAAGCCTAAAAAGAATCAAGAGACCAAAAGAATGAAGTAGGAGTAAGAGATACTACCGATGACTTTTAAGAGTAGATTTCAAGGGTGTTAAGGAAGTAAGAGAGGTAGAAGGACTGAGGCTGTGTTTGCAGAATGAGACTTTAGAATTAAGGATTCCCAAGGGTAGCACGACTTGGCCAGGGATATACATGGCCAAGTGGAATAAAGGGCAAGAGTCCCTGACAGTGAAGTCAGTAAGGTGAGAATTATGGTTGTCTAGAACGAGGGTAACACCTAGAGTGAAAAAAGACTAGAGAAAAGTTCCCTTCAAATGCTGCTGTATGCTGTGAAGACTAATACTAACATCTATGAGGACATGCCTGCTACTGGAGTCAGAAGATTGTGGAATTATTAACAGGAACATTTTTTGAAAGTAAGCGGAAGAGTAATGATATACAAGTGGCCCAGTGAGACAAGAAGCTTCCAGTATTGCTTCAAGAATCAGAGTATAGACTCTGGTGCTAGAAGGTTTTCTACACTGATATGGACGGTAACGTACCCACTACTTTTCCATGAACATATAAAATGAAATTTAAAGTGAGGGTGAATCACAGGCAAGAAAGATTTTGGCCATTCCCTAACTTTCTTTAAAATGCAAGATGCCTGGTGTTTGCACACAGTTCTATCTATGCATACAGAATGCGATGGAATTTGGCACAGCCACAAACAGAGAGCTTAGGAAGGACACCAAGAGAAGCATATGCATTGTTCTTGTAATATAATATTGCCCTTCTTTCAACTCTCCCACTTAGAGCCTCACACATAATTTACAATAATTCTTCAGGAGCAGAGTATTTCAATATAATGAAACATAACTAAATAACTCGGGAGCAAACCACATCATTCAGTTAAGCTATATCCCATCCCTAGTGTAATGATGTAAGTTGCCTTTTGGACTGAAAATGACAAAAGACACAATGCTTTCTGAAAATCTCTCACTCGTCATTATGAAACATATTTTTCCTAGTACTCATCTCCCACACAGAACTCGGTTCCTATAACATTCACAATTTCTTGTAAGTGTTATTACTTAGTTTAAAAGGTTGTGAAGCACAGGGCATTTTTCCATCCATTATGATATAAGCCCACAAACTCCCTAAGCAAGTAACTAAATTTCAACAGTACGCGTATTCAGGAATAATGCCAGGCATCTGGTCACTATTAGGGTCTTAGAACTCTGGGGAACTGGCCAGGCAGAGCTGCACCAGAGCTCCCCCAGATGCCGGCCAAAGGTAGAAGGGGAAGAGAAAGATGTGGGAGATGAACACAAGGGCACGTATAGTAAATCAGACACAAAGACTACAAATAAAGGAAACCTGATTTATCAACAGAAAATATCTGCTCAAACTCTCAATGGGTCATGAAATCCAACAGTTAGGGATAGTCACAAAAGAGTGTAACACAGAATAACTGTACAATATAATCCACAGCAATATAATATGGAAGAGCCTCATTAGCATGAATTCAGTGGTTACTTTTAGCTAAATGAGGCATAGTTATTAGTAAAGCATTATTTCACAGGCCATGCCTTTACTTACAGCTATTTCACAATTCGAAACTTAAATCTCAAAAAATGGCAGCAGAAATGGTTAATACTTTCAGCGTAGGGGTAGATTCTAGCATACGGTTTTGACTGTATGTGACAGTGACACAAAACAACAGTGACTTATGCTGATGTTTATTTCCCTCTCATCTAAATGTATGGCAGCTCTAGTCTACAAAAAGGTCAATGACCAATGTTCCTTCTTCCTAGTTCTGCCACTCCTATGTCATCACTCTCCTCCATGTGGCCCAACATGACTCATAACCATCTTCACATTCTAGCCAGCAGCAAGGGAGCAGGAAGAGAGGTAGGAGAGTATATGGCCTCCCTTTAAAAGGCATGACCTAGGAGCTGCACACCTCACTTCTAGTAATAACCAATTAGTCAGAACTTACTCATAGGGCTACATCAGCTCCATAAAAGCCCCCAAAACACTCTCTACTGTGAGTCGATCACAATGGAGAAATATATTATAATAAAAAGGAGTCAAATGAATCTTGGGTTAATTACTTACACTCAATACAGATGATGTTGGTAACTACAAAATGACTTCCTTTAGACAGAAATGCAGTTTCACTGAGTGAATTAAGCCAAATCGGATCATCTTTCCTTTAAGGAGAAAATTTTGATACATGCCAAGACATATTAAAGATAGGATTCTGTGAAACACTAAATATTTTTTAAAACACCAGAATGAATATTTTTTGCATTTTAGTCTCAAATATTTTTACCATAGAGTGATAAATAATAAATACATATGTATCAATAGTGGCAAAATACTCACTACCTTTAAGTGATAAATTTATGAGAGAGATGATTGTAAATGAAATAGAAGTTGATGCATTTTAATAAGTAAACTTATCTGAACACAGATTAGTAGTTGATTTTTAAAGTAATCAGCACATCTAAGGCAACTTACTTAGCCTTTAGTACAGAAAAGGCCAAAGGAAGTTTTACACAACTTTCTCTTGGCACATCTCAAAGTATCACCTACATCAGCAGTAATGAAATAGTCTAAAAAGGTGAGAAAACATTTCAACCACAATGGAACAGAAGCTTCTAGGGAAATTCTGTGCCACATTTCTAGACCAGAAAATTTAACTTGTACAACCTGCTGCGGTTGTTTTAAGCTACAGTCTTTCTGAAAGTAAAAAACAATTTAAATAATAATTTTTTACTTCTATTCCCATGTCATAACTGCTAAAGAGACACTTTAATATCCTCTAATGTAATGATAAAATAATATCTTAAAATACCATTTTTGTAAAGCTCATAAAATATGCATACTTCAGAAAATAGAGATTACTTTTCTAAACTGGTTTTATAGCTTATGGCAACATAAACACTTTAGTATCAAACACAGGTGAAAGAAATGTAATGTATGCTGTCTATCTATAGAGTTTTTCCACAGTGAACGCAGAAGATCAACTCCTATCCACAAAACTGTAGCAATCTTTAGGATATGAAAGATCTCCTTTTTAAGTCAATTTTTTCCATGTTCTCCTCTACTTCTGTTGGAATGAGACTTCATATCAATTCATTCCTAGCTCTGCGTCACTTCACAATTCTCCCAGTTCTCTTTAGGATGTACCAAAACTCTAAAAAGAAAATCCTTTGAAAGTTAATTAGCATTTACTTTAACTTGAAGTACTTTATCATGGGGTACCTGGGTGGCTCAGTAAGTTAAGTGTCTGACTTCCACCCACGTCTCGATATAGAGGTGCTGGGATTGAGCCCCCATTGGGCTCTGGGGGAGTCTGTTTCTCACCCTCTCCTTCTGTCCCTCCCCACCCCATTCGTGCTTTCTCTCTCAAATAAATAAATAAAATCTTTAAAAAAAAAAAAAAAGATAAAATTCCCTATCACTTCATCTAGCATATCACAACTTTTAGAAAATACATTATAATAATTTTGGAAACATCTCTTCATATTGCTAACTGTCCCTCTACAACAGAAATTCTTGCTATTGGAAGCAGTTACGAGAAGTGGAATAATTCATTACTCCTGAAAACCAAGTTCGGTATAGTTCTGATAACAGTATTTGAAGTGCTATTTTCAAATACTGACTGTATTAACTTTAAGAACTATCTCATTTTATATGTAATTAGCACAAATGTAAACCCAAGAACCCCAACAATCAGGTATGTTTGCCTTGACTCCATTTTCACCTAAACACTTACCTGGGAATTCTACTGCTTTAGATGTTAAGAAATAAAAAGATGGGGTGGCTGGGTGGTTCAGTCAGCTAAGTGTCCGACTCCTGATTTCAGCTCAGGTCAGTATCTCAGGGTCGTGAGATCAAGTCCCGAGTCAGGCTCTGCACTCGGAGTGGCACCTGCTTGGGATTCTCTCTCTCCCTCTCCCTCTACCCATCTTCTCCCTCCCTCTCTCTCAAAAAAAAAAAAAAAAAAAAAAGAGAGAGAGAGACCAATAGTGTACAGTCGTAATCTGTACTTTCTACCCCTCCCCCACAACACATCGCTGTCAACATGAAAACAACTTATGAGACTGTCTGTGGTATATAACCATTTGATAAATCCTGGAGAAACACGATGGGAAAAGTCTTCTTCTTCTTCTTCTTTTTTTTTAAAGATTTTATTACTTATTTGACAGAGAGATCACAAGTAGGCAGAGAGGCAGGCAGGGTTGGTGGGGGGAGAGGCAGGCTCCCTGCTGTGCAGAGAGCTGGATATTGGGCTCAATCCCAGAACCCTGAGATCATGACCTGGGCAGAGGCTTAACGTACTGAGCCACCCAGGCGCCCCATGGGAAAAGTCTTCTAGGAAAGCCACTGAATAGGTGTCCAAAATTGCCTAATAAGGCTGTCCCTTGTTTATATGACAGATGTCTATTTAGATCCTTAAATCTCATTTCCTGGAGGAAGCAACAGTGCCTATCAAAGGCTTTTCCTCTGTATGTAATACTTCCCCTGAGTCAGTAATACAAGAATCTGAATATTTTTCTTTTGTGAGGAAAAGTGCTGGTAACTTTGATTCAGGATCAACCTTGTGAAGTACCATATCATTATATGAAATATCAATCAGATTTTGTTATGAGAGACAGAAGAGAGATGAGAACTACTTGTTATTTTTTTCCTTTTAAAGAACCACCTCTGTCACTAATAGTTTGTTATACATATTTTTAAAATCCTGCAGTTTTAAGATTATGTTTTAAAGTTAAGTTATAAGATAGGAAAATATCTGATTATACAATCTCAGAGACAAAACCAGTTTAGGGTGTGAAAATGACACATACCTTATTATCTCATGAGCCTAATATGAAGTGCAATGCCTACTGCAACCTCAATTAGGGCACAAGGAGGAAAACTCACCAAAATTAAAGGTCAAACTCTTTTTTCAAAAGTTGGTCAATTCTTTTAGGTGTTAACGGAGTTCCCATTGTGCATATGCACATGGTTTAGGATAAAGCATTTAAAAAAATGAAACATCAAAAATACAAATCAGCAATACCAAACTTCAAAATAAACAACAGGTGAAATATCCAAAAATGCAAAACTGTCATTTAATATGAAATTGTGCCATGCTATCAGGGTGACATCCTTTTTTTTCCTCAATACATACTCCTCTCCATGCATCAGAAACATAAACCGACTCATAGTAGAGAAGTCAGAGGAGCAAAAGAGAAAAAGCCTAAAAAAGGAAATCCTAATCCCAAGATTCCCACCCTTCTGAATGCGCAAGATCACAAACCCTAACATAATACGCTTTCACATACTCCTAAGGTAGGTGGCTACTCTCCACTCCTTTCAAAGATCTTCCATTGTACCCTTGCCCTACCTATACCTGACTGCTTTTCAACCCTGAAGCATCAACTCATACATAAGTCCCCAGAAGACATCTCCCCTGACCCCCAGGTGGGCTCAGGTGCCCTCTGTGAGTCCTCAGGACCCCAAGTTTCATCAACTGGCTATAGGCCATCCAAAGAACCAAGACAGAACTCTGTTTCCACACAACCAACCACAGGGTTTTAGCAAATAGAAAAAGCTCAGAAAACTCAATTTCTGCACTTAATTACTGAGAAAATATATTAAGAAGAACCTCAATTATATCTTGAAAGAAAAGTGACAATTGGGGAAAAGAAGAAAGCATCAGCAAACATTCAAAATACTAATTGGGTGGTCAAAGAAGACCCATTAAAGGAGCTGATATATACATTTAGATCTTTGTCCCAACCGCTAAAAATGTAAAGAGTGAGGGGAAGAGCTTTTTAGGAGAGGAAAAGTATTTGAAAAGGCCACAAAGTAGTAAAGATCTTAGACAAGATCTAAGATCTTGAAATTAGACAAGTAAGGCTAAAGTTTAAATGTTATTTGAGAGAGAGAGAAAAAGTAAAATGGTAATTCTGAAAATTACTTCAAATTAAGGGAACTAAATAAACAGAGCTATATGGAGAGAATACTGTAGTATGAGATACTGAGTAATAGATGGAGGTAGAGAATATAGTTCAGAAAAGCAGGGCGGAGCCAAAAAGCTAGTCAAAGTAGTTTCAGGTTGATACAACTGGAAATAAGGAATCATTTAAAAACTGTTATAAAAATAATCATGCATGATATAATTTTTAAAATAAAAGATGGCAATTCATTTAAGGAGGTAATAAGTAATACCTAAATATTGTTCACCTGCTTCATGAAGAGAGAGATATATCAAAGATCCATGCATTTAATATATTCATAATTTGTTCATTAACTTAAGAGTTAGAACTAAGAAACTGCCCAATAATACCTTTGCTATAGGGATTTTTGAAATTTTACTTTACCTTGCATGAAGAAAAAGATTATATGGATGCACAGAATTTCAATTTCATATTTCTCAGTAAAACTTTTAAATGCGCTAATCTGAACCAGTAAAGGACAACAAACAAATATGTGAAAAGTAGTTTCACTTGTAATTCTGATTTTTCTGTGCTATTTAGTTCTATGCTAAAACAGATTCTAGACACTGGTTCTAATTATGGATCAACAGGCAAAAAAAGTGATGCATGTGGCCTCAAGGTTCTTTTCATCCTCTCCACAGTGTCATATGAAAATAAAATCCTCCCATGATTAAAAGAAATATCTCTGGACCATACAAGATTAGTAAGCCCAATTTAATTAAATTTCTCCGGCTCAATAACTACTAAATTTCTCTTTCCATCACAGAAAGAAAACAAAAGTGAACAGAGCAAAAACACCAACAGCTTCTGGCCATATATAGGTTAAAGAACGCCTGCCAAGTTCCAGGATGTTCCATAGCTAGCCCACAGCTTGAGATCAGCATATACGCAGCCTTATGCCAGTCAGATGCGCTTCCTGTGGACCTACTGTGTGTAGGATTTGGAGTAGGCGCTGGGGAGAAATGGTGAAGAAAATTAAGATTATATAGACTACAGCAGAATCTGGAGAGAAGAGAACAGAGTACTGTAGAGAAATAAAGCACAGAATCACTTCGAGCGGTGGGTCAAGGAAAGCTCTTCTGAGGAACTGACATTGAAACAATGACCCAAAGGAGGAGCAAGAGTGAAAGAGCTTTAAGAGCTTCCAGGCGGGTGAAGCTGCAGATGTGGGGGTCCTGAAAGCCTGAAAAACTGAAAAACGAGGGGTTGAAGCAGACTTGAGGAAGACTGTCTTGCGATGAGGCTGGAAAGGAAGAGAAGGGAGAAACAGAAATGATATCCCACTCATATGAATAAATGGTGGTTTTTGGTTGTGTTATGACTCCGGGTTTTAGCCATCACAGCTTCCACTCAGATCAACAATATGGCCTTGGACAAGGAGAAGGGATTTTGAGGCTTGTGAATAAAAATGACTCATTTGCATTGACGGCCTGGACAGCATTCAGGTGGCTGGCTTCAAACAGAAGAAAGCGCACTAAATACCTTGTTCTGGGTCAAACGGGCTCATTAATTTCCATGACCAGTTAGTTAAACCTTAACGTAAAAGTTGCTCATTTTTATGTTTTTTTTTTTTTTCAACTCATGGGGCTTTCGAGCAATCGGTAAGATATTTTCGTTCTGCTTGTGATCACTTTCATTTTCTGAAAAAAAAAACACTGTTAAGATTTGTTTTCAGGATCCAGAGGAGGTGTTATCATAAGTGTCCGATTTTAACTCTGATTTGACAAAAAAAGGAAGACAAATTCTTAGGCATTTTCCTTAAAATTCAAATAATTTTATTAATCACAGAAATTTCAAAAATCAAATGTGCTCTTTTAAATCTAGTGACATCAATAATGAATAATTTTGAGACATGGCTTTTTTTATTTTTAGTCCTGGAATAGCATAAATTATAAAATAAAAATTCTGAGCTTTATATAATAGTTTCCTCTAGAACAGATAAACAATCACTAAAGGCTGGTATTCTTTTTTTTTTTTAATTTTTTTTTTTAAATTTTATTTATTTATTTGACAGAGAGAGATCACAAGTAGGCAGAGAGGCAGGCAGAGAGAGAGAGGAGGAAGCAGGCTCCCTGCTGAGCAGAGAGCCCGATGCGGGACTCGATCCCAGGACCCTGAGATCATGACCTGAGTCGAAGGCAGCGGCTTAACCCACTGAGCCACCCAGGCACCCTAAAGGCTGGTATTCTAAAGGAATTAGAACTTGATAATTATGTAAAACCTTTAATTTAAAAAAAAAAAAAAAAACTGAAAGTCATTCTTTTCCTAGATCTTAAGATTTCCAGGTCCAGAATAAATGGACCCTCTCAAATCATCCATTAAGTAGCCCCTCTCTATTTCACTACTGATATTTCGGTTTTGGTTTTTTGTTTGGTTTTTATTGCAAATGATAATTAACTCTACTCCTTAAAAATTGTATCAATCAAAACTTCCCAGTTGTAGATTAAAATGAGCTGAGTAATTTGAAAACAAATTGTTAAGGACTGGGGTCATTCTGATAATAAAAGAACAGATTACATGAGGAAGATCTAACCCAAATAAGAATGTCATGACTGTGCACTTCTTTTGCCCTATTGACATCATCTGGAGAAAGTTCTTAAAATTCTGTAATGTACAAGTGGTATAACAGATTTCCTAATGATAATTTTCTAGGGCTTCTCTCAGAATCTGAGAAACTACTTCTTATACAATTGTACACAGTAGGTGGTATTATTCCTACAAAACAACACTAAGTGCTATTTAAACAAACAAAAAAGCTGAAGGAAACAAATACATTCCTAGTAATTGAAGAGAACTCAGAAGATTAACAAAACTAAGGAGGGGAGAGGATTACATAATATTGATATCATATTGCATTTAGAACAGATTTTAGCACAAAATTCACTATGTATATGGATTACAAACCCAAAATGAAAAAAGAAACAAGAAGGACTCATGTTAAAAAAGACAAAAACAAAAACAAAACACATAATGTCTATAGGCCTTTCTCAAAACTGCAATGTTCTCTTTGCCAGGTTTATAACATTTAAAGAAAGGGACTTTTCAGCTTTATTACTACCATATTATGACACACTCTGTTCTTCAGAAATGCTATAATCTTGAGGGGGAAAGAATCATCTATAGAACTTTTCATTGTAAGATTTTTGTTCACCAGTTAAACTATGAGCACATGCTATCCCCAGAGCTGGTAACTGTACAAACTATGCAACATTTTGCAATTCAAGAACAGTCTGTCTTTTGTGTATATCACTTACTAACCTCCATGAACTACATATGGTACCAGTCATATTTCAAGGCTCTTTCCTTGTATTTTAATGGTGAGAACCAGCTGTTATTTTAAGAACTTCATATTATTTGTAGAGAAAAGAGAAATACACAATTTTACAAACAATAACCCGAGAAGCCTTCACATGTAAATTTATTTGCCTATACCGTGAATAGTTCTAAAACTAGTTTCTATCTGAGGAAAGAAAAAGAAAAAGAAAAAACAAATAGCGACTTTGAACATATTTCACAGAAATTCTTTTAGAAAACTGAAAAACTGAATTTTGAAGTACATGTAACAACTACTAACTCACAGTGGAGAAAACCTCCAGTAGAGCTGTGGGAAAATTAAAAATAATCCCCACAGAGAAAAACAAAAAATGAGCTTACTAAAAAGGAAAGATATCAGAAGAAAATTTTCAATCTTCAAACCAAACACACTTGATTCTGAGCTCCAATGAGAAGTTTCAAACAGTACTTAAAGTTAAGAAGAAAATTAGTTTTGCTCTAAGATACACTGAGACCCAGTAAAATTTTTACACTCTTAAAAATATAACCTACAAGATCCAGACCAACTTTCAGCCACATGAAGTAGATTGCTGGTCTACTAAAACACATGGTGTACATTCTGCTTTAGTCCAAGCTTCAGTGACCTGCAGTGAATTGGAAACTTCCTAAAATAACATCTAATTAAAATTCTTTACAGTAGTTTGAGATTGTAATACAGCAAATAAAGTCCTACTCTTACCTTGTTTACGTGCCATCTGTCTCTCTCTTAAATGTCAAGTACTGAAAATGCTAAAATTATTCTAGTTATATTAATCCCACATAAATGACAGTTTATGGTAAACGCATACAGGGAAAAATTTAACTTGCTCCGGGAATAATGTCACGTATATAGCAGAGAAAACAAAGAGCAGTTACATAATGGAAAGTTATCAGGGATGCAAGACATTTTTGCTGCTCTCTAAACATAATGGTTACCCTGGGTGATGATGAAAAGAAAACATTTTGCTTTCTGTGTCTCATCCTCAGGCTTTACTCCCGCACCTTAGAGTCATAGAAAAGAGGTACCAAGGGCATCATGTTGCATTACTTCCTGGAGTGCCATATCTCTTAGAACATAGTAAAAGGGTCAAGACGTCTCTGCCTAGACCACCTTCTCTTTATAAATGGTTCCTGAATTCAGAAGACCCATTCAAATCAATTTCAGGAGCTCCAGCTTCTCCTTCAAAGACATCCTCATCCCTGATCAAAATAATCTATTGTGCTTATATATGTCTAAAACCACCTCCCAGGAAATGAGATGTGGATTTAGGTGTGTTCTCAGTCTTGACATTCTAAATAAAATGAAATATAATTATGTAAGAAGAACTATCAAGATAAATTGAAAAGGACAACTCAAGGAAGTTCCCAAACTGGTCTGGGAAAATACCATGAATATATCACAAAGGCATTGTGAAACAGCAACAACAAAAAAAAGGGTATACATCCTAAGAATTGGGTTTTGTTACAAAAAGAGAAAAACTATTTGGCAAATATTTTTAGGGCAAGTTTCAGAACTAAAATATGGCCTAAGAAATGGATGGATCATAGCCAATCAAAATGGTACAGTTGAGATTACTGACATCCCACACTAGATAACTTACAAAAACACACAAAACCACCCCCACCTTGGTACAGTGAGTCAAAACAAACTGCTGACAAACCCTAACAGCTATGTGAGGGGGCGCAACAATAACACACAGTGAGAACACACATGCCTCTGTTTTCCTTTCAAGTCTGCTTCTGAGTCTGCACGGTTGATGTAAGCGAACAGCAATTCCTTTCTTTAAAAGCCCTCTCTACGAATTCAAAATGTCTCAGATGTCCCTTAGAGCTAGTACGCTTATGAAAAAAAAAGGAAAAAAAAAGGTAACATATATGGCAGGAATACCAGATTCAACCATCCAAACTCCCCTTTGAGAAAGGAAAGAAAAAGAGGGGCACCTGAGTGGCTCAGTCAGTTGAGCATCTTCTTCTTGGTTTTGGCTCAGGTCATGATCTCACAGGTCATGAGATCGAGCTCCCCATCAGGCTCCATGCTCAGCACAGAGTGTGCTTAAGATTCTCCCTCTCCCAGATGCCCGGGTGGTTTAGTTGGTTGAGCATCTATCATGATCCCAGGGTTCTGGGATCGAGTCCCGCACTGGGTGCCCTGCTCAGCGGGGAGCCCGCATCTCACACTGCCTGCTGCTCTCTCTGCTTGTGCACTCTCTCTCACTCTCTCTCTGTCAAAAAGATAAATATGATCTTATAATAAAAAAAAAAAAGATTCTCCCTCTCCTTCTACCCCTCCCCCCTGCATGTTCTCTCTCTCTCCCAAATTAACAAATGAAATCTTTTTCAGAAAGTAAAATAAAAGGAGAGAAAAAGAGATGGCACTTAAAGAAATATAGAAACATTTTAGCTAAAATCTGAAAACTAATTTTCAAGTTTGAAAATCCTTGTATGTATCAGAGAATTCCATCCATGAGAACACAAGATGACTGGCATAGAAAGACTTCTTCAACTGGTGCCCGTGTACTGAGACACTCTCTGAAGAGTCGTGAAATGATGTAACCACTGGCTGCTGCACAGCAAGCTATGAAGAGAATGAAGAAGAACTCTTGGCAAGATACATAACAAACGAAACTGGACCATTCATGTCGAAAGCATAGATTTTTTGGGAGGATTCCCCAGTTGCTGAAAAGTCCTGTGTTTTCAGAGTCATATATACAACACAGCACAGAAACAAAACAGTCTTTGAAGAAATGTGAAAATCAGAATAAGAGGAAGTGAAAACACTCATAAGAGCTCAGCTGGAGAGTAAGTCAATAGGAAAGCCATGAAACATGTTTGCTGCCATGAGCAGTTTGTGGAAACAGGCAGAATAGTGAAGATGTGGGTTTTAAGGGCTTTATCTTAGAGGTAATAAGGGTAGCTACAAGGTCACTCCATTAAAGAAGTGCTTTCCAATCTTTGTAATTTCACCAACTTTATCCAGAAAATGTCACTGCATTAAAGACATTTTGTGTACACACAGATTAAAAAACTGTTTCAAAATACAAATAATTTACAATAAATAATAAGGGTGTGACTATGCTTATAGGCATTTTTTTCCTTCTAAAACTAATGACACTCATTGCTAATCTGAAATTGATATTCAGAGCTCATCTACAAATTCTAAAAGCTAAGCCTCTGGACACTTCACTGGACACTTTCCAGTATGATGTTTTCACTTTCTCCTGTTTCTGGGACTTTGTTGCCCATAGTCAAGAAATAAAGCAGGATTTTCAAATAACCTTACAGTAATTCTAAAGCAATACTATATTTTATGAGCACCAGAGCAACTGGGTGGCCCAGTCATTTGAATGTCCAACTCCTGATTTTGGCGCAGGTCATGATCTCAATGGGATGAAGCTCCGCATCAGGCCCCACACTAGGGGGTAGTCTGTTTGAGATTCTCTCTCTCCCTCTCCTTCTGCCCCTCCCCCCATTCACACCCTCTCACTCTCTAAAATAAATAAACCCTTTAAAAAATAATATATATATATATATATATTTTATGAGCATTTGCCAACAATGCAATACTGTTAAAGATTACATAGGAGAAGAAGTTAGTTTTGCCTTAAGGATTAGGTAATGAAATGTTCAAAATGATTTTTCACAAAAGATAGCAATATTTGGTAATAAATATTTAAGGGCTACATGAAAAGCCTTGATAAAATGTCCACAGGAGAAGAGACATTTTGGCAAAAGTCATCAGAAAAAGCTGATGAGGGTGGGCACCAAGTGGGGGCTTTAGCTATGTTAATAATAAGAAAGGATCTGCACAAACAGGGGATGAGAGAGAAAATGGCCAGATACAGAGTTGGCATGCCAAGGTAGATTCTCAGGGTAGTGAACTGGCCAATCTGAAAATAATGTAAAAAGATAATTTCAATCCTTCTTTCCAATAAATTCCTTCAAAGACTTTACCAAACTTCTCTCTCCTGGGACCCTTCAGAATGACATACGGCTTGGAGTGGAGCCCTGCAGCGGTGATAAAGGAAGTATAGTGATGGGCAAAGAGCCCTGTCAGACCCAGGATCCTCGTCCCCTGTGCCCTCCCAGGAGGCACTGGTAACCGCACACTGAAGGTGACATACTTTCATTCAGGGAGAGTCAGGGAACAAGCACGACATCAGAAGTAGCAAGGGCACTTTTAAAAAATGTGGACACTCAGATGCCAGCTGGTAAGGACAGAGGTACTGTCCGAAGTCAAGGACCTGCACTTTATCATTCTGGAAGATTAGGACACATCACCTGGTCCATGGACTCTAGGAAATTACTAGATAGATCACTGCCAAACACATTAGTGACATATCTTGTGTTTTTAAAAAAAGAAAAGTTTAAATTTTATGCACTTTTAAATTACACACCTCAGAATACTGACACAAGATAGGTGATGGGGAGTCTCTAAGAATGTTAGCCCTCAATTACTGACGACCTGCAATTATTATTTTATTACCCTTACAAGACCACAATGGCCAGCAGTTCATAAAGCATTATGGGCAGAAATGCGGAAAAAAGAAAAAGTGAAGAAAATGTTTCCTTTAAAAAATGTCAAGTTTGTAAGATGTCATAGGCGATTTATATCAGTCGTGCAGAGGTCAATAAACATTCTCATTGAAGACCCACATAATAAATTTTTCAGCTCTGTGAGCCATATATTCTCTGTGGCAGCTACCCACTTCTGCCATTGTAGCCACAGAATGGATATGTCCACGTACTCCTGAAATCTTATTTACAGAAAGAAAAAAGGACTAGATTTGAGCCGCAGGCTATAGTTGACCAAATACTGATAAAGTGGAAAAAAGTAATGTGATAAATTACCAACTTTAAACTTCAGCTGCTTTATACAAATATAACTGAAGTATGTGCAGCATCTATAAAATGAGCTAACAATTTATTTTCAGAAAAAAATGAGGTAAATTTTCCAATTTCCCTAAAGGAAAAAAAAATACTTTGCTCATCTAGAAAAACTAAAAGCATAAAAAGTCACTGGCAGCACTTTTTTCTCTCTCAAGCAACATTCCTCATTTTCTCTCTCTCTCTCTCTCTCTCTCACACACACACACACACACACAAGCATGTGAAATGAAGCTTTAAATACACAATCCTGAATTTAACTAACAAATATAAGCAGTCTTATTAAAGTAAAAGTCACATTTACTGACCATTTCACATACAGGATTAATACTGGTTTAATGAAGATGAGAGAACAGCTCATTTTCACAAATATAAAATGTGCTAATTGTTCAAATGAGTTCTCCTGAAACAAAGGTGCAAAGGTTTGCAATGCTGATACCCTTCGGATGCCAACAGCTGCAGATTCACTCATGCCAACTTGGTAATAAGACATCATTTAGAAATACATCACATGTGGGACGCCTGGGTGGCTCAATTGGTTAAGCAGCTGCCTTCGGCTCAGGTCATGATCCCAGCATCCTGGGATCGAGTCCCACATCAGGCTCCTTGCTCAGCAGGGAGCTTCTGCCTGTGCCTGCTTCTCCCTCTGCCTCTGCCTGCCATTCTGTCTGCCTGTGCTCGCTCTCTCCCCATCTCCCTCTCTGATAAATAAATAAAATCTTTAAAAAAAAAAAAAAAGAAAGAAAAGAAATACATCACATGTTAAAAAAACAAAAGAATACATCACATGTAAATATATACAATTTTCATCAAGTCATGTAACCTCCAAACAAGTTAGCTTCTCCAGATAGAAAAGGGAATTGGAATACTAACTACTCATCTCTGAGGTACAGTCATTGATGACAAAGATAAATAACATATTCCTTCTAAAACATAATTTCAATCTTCCTTACCACTAAAGCAAAATATTTGCTTTCAATTATTTGTGTCTAAACCTAAGTTTATAGTAATCGAAGTTTAAAAGAGGTACTACTCAATGAAAAATGAAAAAATGGTTTTCTTTTATAGGATAATGAGTTTGAGAAGAAACTTAGAAATTTGTTCCTTGTTTTATTTTTAAATAGTATTTTCCTACAAAGCTATTAAGAATAGAAAAAGGTCATTCTAAAAAGTTTTCAATATTGTTTCCAGATGTCACAATTATTTCATATATGAGATTCTTAAAATATTTGATATTTCATAAAACATAAATTATTACATATGGCAGAACCCAATATTTTGATCTTACTAACAATCTGAAATAGTAACATAATATTCTTAAGTGAGATTCAAATTTTATAACTTATGACACAATTATGGTTTCTAGGAAAGAAATGAACATATATTTTTGAGATAAAATTCTCCATGGGTCTCTCACATGTCTGCATGTATTTTGATCACAGATACTGACACCCTTTGGTTGGGACTATCCTTTCAGAAACATTTATATGGCAAACAGCCTTGGATGATAGCAACAGTGTCTCCTTCTGGAACAAAAACAAGACTTAATATCCAATGTCTCCTTCTAGTGCAAAGGTTAGGCCAGTTTACCTCCTATTGTAAAAGACCCAGGTTCTTCAAGCTCAGGGTTCTTTCTTAATGCAACCCACTGGATGGACAATTGTCACCTGCCCCTTTATATGCCCCTGTAGGAGATGGGAGTCGGGGACCTGCACAAATGGTGATAGTCTGCCTAATGCTATAACTATGACTACTAAAAAGTCATTTTTCTCCAACCATTCTTGGGCCTTTGTCAGCATTTATGAGGTGGGGCTGATTACCTTCAAAATTAGTTCCTGACAACATAATTTTAAAGAAATAAGTCCCGAAGTCAAGTTACACTATAAAGTATGTCTAAATTAATTATGTCCATGGATGCTGGGTTGTCTCTTTCAGCAGATACTGCAGACTGACTGAACACCCTTTCCCAATCCTTTTCTCCCTTGGCTTTCACTAATATGAAAGAATGCTGCTATTTAAAAATATCAAGAGACCAGCCACCTCTGTAGCAAGGGGAGACTCGGAGGCCTAAAAAGGCCTGAGAGAAATCTGCCAGAAGGAGCAAGTCAGGTGGAAAGCTTCCCAGCAGCTTTTCGATCTATGATAAAGGGAGGACAGATATATGTGGTGCTGCCCTGCCCTTCTTTCCTGTCTAGCCTTAACAAAGATGAAACCACAGCAGAAATTTTACAACCATGAAGTGACTAGAATGAGGACAAACCCAACTAAGGAAGGAGATTACAAAGTTAGAAAGACCTTGGGTCTGTGACAGCATTGTTGAGAAAAATATATCCCCACACTCATAAACTACTGTTGGTCAGGTTTTGTTACTTTTAGGCAAACACATTCTTAATTCATACAACTTACATATTTGGTTATGTTGAAAAAACATTTCAGAATTTTACTGCCCAAAAATGTGTTTAATACTTTGGGCCAAGAACTGGCAAACTACAGCCCACAGCCAATTTAGTCTACCACATGCTTTTATAAATAAAGTTTTATTAGAACATAGCCATGCCGATTTATTTACATATGGTCTATGTCTGCTTTCCTACTATAAAGGCATAGCTGAGTAGTTGCTAGAGATCATGTGGCAAAATGTAAAATATTTACTATCTAGTTTTATAGTTTGCTGACCCCTGGCCTATTCAACATGCCACTTGTAGAAACAATTATTCTTGTTTAAGCTAAGATCCTTGAATTGATTCCCCAAAATCTTAATTTGAAATCCATACTTACAAAACTCTGTATCTTCATATTAAAGACACAAAGTGGATGTGAAGTGTAGCCCTCTCTATGCCAACATAGAGCACACCTCGCACCTCTTTTTTTTTTAATTTGCAATACAGAAAACTTTGTAAACAGATTTAATAATGATGTAAGTCATAATCAACTATTTTAATTAATACTCCAGAGTTTTTATCACAAAACAAAAGAGTAAAACAGGGATTCCTAATCAAGTGATAATCAGGGCTATTAATATTATAACCTTTAATTAAATATACAAATTTATAGCAATAATTTCTAAAGAGAGACAGATAACATTAAAATCAGTAAGAAAGTTTGTTGTAATAAGGTACTTATAAATTCATTTATGTCAATACTTATAAAAATACTGATGAAAGTGTAAGTCACACCATGTTTTTAATAGAGGCATAAAAATTAATCAAGAAATTAATTCACCATGCTTTTTATTATAAATCTGAAAAAAACTACAAAAACTATTTGACCTACAGGTCTTTCAAAAAAATGTTTTAAGTAGTTTTATTTGGCATTATCTTCAATAGGGAAAAGTCTTCCATATTTCTCATGACATATACTCTACATATACTCTAATGAGTTTCCATTTTCTTCTCCTGAGTATAAATTTAATACTACCATCTATTTGGTCACTGTTGATTTGTGTTCCTTAAAAACATATACTGAAATCTTGGGGCACCCGGGTGGCTCAGTCGGTTGAGTGCCTGACTCCTGATTTTGTCTCAGTTGCGATCATTATGAGATGAAGCCCAAGGTTGGGCTTGCACTGGGTGCGGAGTCAGCTTGAGATTCCCTCTCCCCACCCTCTGCCCCTACATGCCTGCCCCTCCACCCCATCTCTCTCTCTAAAAAACAAATCTTAGCCTCGAGTCTATATTAAATGTGAACTTATTTGGAAACAGGATCTTTACGGATGTAATAAAGCCAGGATGTGATCATCAGGCTGCGCCCTGATCCAGTCTGACTGGCGTCCTGTAAGAAGAGGGAAATGGGGACGCGAGCAGAGGGATGAGAACACCCTGTGAGAACTGAGGCAGAAATTAAAGTTGTGCTGCTAGAAGGCAAGGAAAGCCTGGAGCTGATGAAACTGAAAGGGTCCTAGAAACTTCTGCCCTAGAGCTGAAAGGAGTAAAGCCATGCTGACACCTTCATTTTGGACTTCTAAGCTCCATTAGTGTGAGAGTATTGACTTCAATACCAGAAATTGTTGTTCTAGCCACTCAGCTTGTAATAATTTTTTATGGCAACCCTAGGAGACTAATATACTCACACATGTTTGATTACACAGGATCACACGATCACATGTTCACAGTTCAGTAATAAATCTATATATCTTTTCTTCAACGGTCCCACCAAACCAAGCAGCCTCGACTCTATTATCTGAATTGCTGAGTACTTCCTGTAATTTCCTCATAGGTGTATCCTGCTATAATCAGCACATCTATAAACAATTGGTGTATAAATGCAAATTCAAACAAGAACTCCTGTTCTAACAGTCAGCTTAATGAGACAAAAGATTAATACTAAAAATGGATTTAGAAAACTGAATATTTCTGAAGCACTTTATTTCAAAATAGTCAGACATGAGTACTATTTTATGACCTACCCAATTAGTGCTGGATGCTAATCTGTTTGGATTCCTAGAAACTCCACTTTGTTAAATTACTGGGGAAAAAAAAAAAAAAAGGCGCTTCTTGGGCTAAATTTCCAAGCATTCCTCAGGCTATATGATTATTACTGCAGCTTGTCTGTTTTATAAACAGACTTCAATTTAGTTTTTTAAGAAACTGCCAAAGGAGCTGTCTTTAACTAAATAACAAATCTGCTGCTTGAAAGACATCATTCATCAACCTTCTTTGTTGGGAGTACTGTTATTATGCAACTAAAAACAGGCATTCTTTCTTGAGTGCTTCTGGATTTTAATTACCAAATTTGAATGTCACCAGATATTTACTGAAAGGAAATCATCAATTTTAATAAGCTGCCTTAAGACGGAAAAACATAAAAGGTATTCAACTGTAAAGCCAAGTTCACTTGAGTCCTGTGAGCTGGCTTGCTATCTTATAATACAATACTTATTGCTCTCGGGAATTTGTAAACATTTAATAAACTCTAAACTGGAGGGAGAAAAAATTTTCCAATTATAAAATCAAAATATATGTATATATCATTTGATTTGGAAGGAACTTAAATAAATTGCAATAAAATTTTTAAAGGCTAATAAATCAGGAGTTATTTAGAGGCTGCTTGATATTAAAATAGGACAGGGAAAAATAAATAAAATAGAATGAATTAAATGTAAACATTTTATTTAAAATTAAAAAACAATGAATTTAGTTTTAAATTGTATTTAATAACCTCTTTAGATTTTAAAAATATACTCCAAAGAAGAAATTGCTGGCAAAACCCCTTTCGCTTTTCACTCACATGAAAACCAGTAAGAAAATTACTTTGTATCTACTTAGCAAAAGCAGCATAGATGGAGTAAGTCATAAAGTCCTTAACAGCCAAAGATTCTTCAAGCTCTCACCTGCCCACTCTAACAGACTCCCCTTGTTTAACTCTGAAAACATTTGTCTAACTTTCTTGTGGTCTCTCATTTCACAACTGTGTTAAGAAATAAGCCCCTTCATTTCCAAACTTTAGAAAAGTATATTCATATCTCTCAGATGCTTAAAAATATGAATGAAAGCATTCTTATCAAAACTAAATAAAATTTCTAGTCATTTATGATAAATCAATCTCAGGAAGATGTTTAAGTTTTCTAAAAAAAAAAAAAAAATTCCATCTCCTACCTGGCAGACACAGCTAATCAAAGGGTTGACTACTATTTGTCTTCTGAATCCAAGTTACATATTGTTTTAAAATATCAAAAATAAATCTTTCAGTTCCTCTCCCCTTCCATCAAAAAGAAAAAAATTCTTAAAATGCAAATGTTGAAAAATTAAACGGCAACTAAATGTTTATACTGAAGTACTTGTGTTCAAAAAAATCAGTAACCTATTTTGATGTATCTAGAAGTCATATTTTTCTACTTGCATCTTGTCCCTTGTCCTCATGAAATGCAAAAGCACTATAATTTCCACCACTGATAACAACAACAACAACAACAACAAAAACCCACACTCACACACACACACACAAAAAGGAGAAACAGAAAGACTAGGATAATTTTTTTTAATGTCAGATTTTTCTTAAAAGAGTATAAACCATTCCCTCTCATGCATAAACAATAGATATTTCATAAAATATATGAAACATACTGTAGAAAATATTTATAAAGGAAGACATAACTTCCCTAAGACTAATTCTCCTGAAAAGGATTATTATAATTATAAAAACAGCATTTTTACTAGAAACTACTACTGGATTTGAAAAATTATTTAATAGACTTATACAGCAACAGTAGCCTTTAGTTTGAAACAAACTGCATCTTTGTTGATGATGTTGAAACGTCTGAACCAAAAAATACTATGGCCATCCAGAAAATAATTTAAAGACTGAAAAAACATAGATTGTAGTCAAGAAACCAACCAAGGCTACAAAGCACACTTGGAGCAGAAATGGCATCAGACCATACAAGTTACTTCTTTCCTTATCTCCTTCTCGCAACATACAGAGCTGCCTATGAGAAAACATAGAACTTAATGTGGCATTTTAAACAAGGCCATTAACCTGAGAATTCTAGTAATAATGAAAACTATTATGTGAAGCCCAAATTTTACATACAGGTAGATCTCTTTACGATTAAACTGAAAACCCAGAGGAATTTCATGACTACTTCCATGACCAATGCAATCAACTGAATTTGCATTTATACAAATTAAACATCTAAACTGATACATTATTATTTGGCCAAAGCCACTTTGGCATATGGGGTATGAAGAAAGCTAAATAGGCTTGCTTGCAGTTTTGTGTTTTTGTTGCTCCTGTTACTGTTGTTGCTGACAATTTTTGATTCAACTTTTAACTTAACCATGTATCTTTAAAATATCAGTTCCAAAAAGTTCTTAGTATACTTTCTCATAAGTTATAGCACAGGTATAAATAGTGAGCATAGTGATTTGTAGTCCTGTAGAGGGAAAAGCACTTTATTAATATAGCAGGTAATACATTCTTCTTTGTTCAATCAAATGGTGAGTAGAGAGAAAGATTTTTGCCTGATACTCCTGAATGATTTTAAATAAAGACTAGCATCTTCCAGGACTAATTTTTCTATGTTGAAATACTTTAAAAAAAAATTCTTACTTGGAATGCATATTATTATACAAGCTGTGCACACTAGGATTTTCTACAATTCATGTGCATAAGGAATGGCCCAGAGGCTTTGAAATGACATCAATAACACAACAGCATCTATGTATTACTTTTCGGGCATGAATTTTTTTTTAAAGCCTTTATTTTCTTCACAGATAGGCCATCAAACCCAGAGCTATTTTTCCACCTCAGTTGACTTTTGGTTTTGTTTCAGTGGTTGTAAACCAGAGTGTGGGAGGGAAGATAGGTTGTCGCACTCTGGTTCACTGAAGCAGCTCTGAAAAATGGAAAATCTGAGTATCCTCAGGTCATCCCCTCTGGGTGTTCTAAAACAGA
Organism: Mustela nigripes; assembly: GCF_022355385.1. Taxonomy (NCBI): domain Eukaryota; kingdom Metazoa; phylum Chordata; class Mammalia; order Carnivora; family Mustelidae; genus Mustela; species Mustela nigripes. The sequence continues at coordinate 166,267,940 of NC_081558.1, read as the reverse complement.
GTCCCAAACCTGGCCTTGCTGAGCAGGTGATTATCACATAACTTTTTATATGAAAGAGTAAATTTCACTATTGAAACGGTCAACTGATGAAACCGAATCTCTGAAGAAAGGCCCCCCCCTCCTGTCAATTCTACATTTGTTAGCAATAACTACCTTCACACTCATTCCGACTCTTGCCACTAAAAATTTAAGCCAGATGATAGAAAGTTTCACCTCTCTTCCATGCTTGAAACTACAAATTCTCCCTTCTCTACGTGACCCCCAGACTCAACCCCATACATATGCACGAAAACTTTCTGTGTGCCAGAAATCGCTGAACTACTCTTCCCAAAAAGAACAGCTCAGAATGGTTTAGGCATTCAGCTGGAGACCACTAACTCAGTGTGAGGTTCAATTGTTTGTAGGAGGGAGAAGAGAAGGAAAAAAAAAAAAAACCAACCTTGGGAGAAGTGATACTAAAGAAAAGGTTCACTGTGAAAGTCCAGCAAAGCATGCAGCACGCCTCTCACCAGAAATCATCATTCCACCCATCCTCAAGGAAGTTTTCACAATGCCCATGATATCTATTTCACTAGCAAATAAATCCATCTATATATTTCTACCTCCCACCTATACACAAAAAATACATTGCATGCCATTGCTATATTTTTTTCATTTATTCTTCTATTTATGATATTTGTCACATTTCTGCGAAATCGCTTTAAAAATTCAGGCTATAGGGACACCTGGGTGGCTCAGTAGATTGAGCTGATCTGGCCCCCCATGGAAAAACTTTATAATATTCCCAGCAATCAGTGCATCATCCATGTTCTATAAAGCTCATTCTACCAAACAGAATACTTTGTTGCCCACCATAAGAATATTCTAAGAAGTTTCTTTTATTTTCTATAGAGCAAAAGGTCCCAGAGTTCCATGTATAATGGCACACTTTAGCCTCAGCTTGCATTTAAAATCCTAAAAGTGAATGTGTAAAAACATATTACCACCAAAAGAAACATAAATCAAAATCTATGTCCTTGTTATGGCATAGCAAGAATGGTCCATTATTATGAATTCTGATTAAACATGTATCAAATGCAAGTTCCACATAAAAAGAGCTGGTCACAGAACACTATCAGAAAATGAACATGGATGACGGTAAAATTCATTTAGGAATATGCTATACCAGCACAGAAACTAATAAAATTTGTCTTACAGTTGAATTTAGGAGAGTGACAAAATTTACTACTTGGACACGTAAAACACAGAATTTATAGAGTCAACTCAACATGATCGATCAGCATTATGCAATCTATCATCATCTGTGGGAATCTACCACAAGCAACCAACATTTATAGAGATTCCCTCATATATGCTCCCACATAAAAAGCCAAAAATATCAAAATATATAAATGGTAATCACATCGACTGGGTTAGAAAATGTTTTAGGTTTCTAAAGAAGTCATTAAAGTGGGCCACAAGCTTATCACATCATATATGACTACATCCAATGAAAATACTGAGAAACTAAATGCCTTCTCACTAACCTGATGTCCTAATAAGTGAAATTAAATGGATGTTTTTGCTGGTTCATAAAGAATTTCAGGGCTACTAAATTTAAATAAGAAGTATAAATACAGTCATAAAACAACCTGATTTTATTAAATCACTGGTAGAACTACAAAGTAAAAATATAGTTTCAAACATAAACAGCTGGCCTCCCCATAACCTGGGTCATTCTTGAAAGAACTGTAAGAAGAAATAATCACTATGATATTTCTCTACTTTGCTTCTGATACCATGTGGTGATTCACATTCCTCTTGGCAGTCCTGGAGAATCTAAGAGCTTTAAAACTAAAAGGCAACTGAAAGATTCACCACCTGCAAGATGTGTACACTGTGATCCAAGTATATTAAATGAGGAGCCTATAGTTATAATTGGGTAGACATTTATGATTATAGAGTTCATCACTAATTTAGAGAACAAATTATAAATAAGCAAACATTTATGCCATTTTACATCTTGGCAAAGGACTTTTTAATGTTTGATTTTTATGGTTTTACTCACTCTGGGTATTTGTTTGGCTGTTATTTACAGACAAGTTCAGAGTCTATACACCTAGATAACTGAATTTGCTATTATACAACCCTATGTTTTATCAGACTACATGAGGCTAGCTTTTCTGACCTGAAAGAAAGATTAGCAGTTTCTTGGAGGTTATCCTATGTGTAAAGAAACTAAAATCCGGAAAGATTAAGTGTCTTAAACTAAAATCCAACTAACCTATATTAAGATATTATGAATTTTAATTAATATTTGTTTTCAAATGTAGAAATCTAAATATACTATCACTATCAGTGAATATTCTAGATAAACTTAAAATATCCCAGAAATGGAAAACTACTTTTCTTCATTTGATTTAAGATAGGTCATGAGATGTAACATTGAAATAGCCAGACAACAAACTTTAAAGGGGAGTCTCTAAGTCTGGAATCCTGGCTGGAAAGTGAAGATACAGTTGATATCCTTCCAGTCTTTGCCATCCCTGTTCAGTTTCTCACTTAACAGTCAAACCATGAGAATCACATGTCATCTCCCACCCACACCTATGACATGCACATATCCAGTCAAGACTGCATCTTAAAGACAGTCCCACCAATACCAAACACTGGTGCATGGAGAGCAACAGGAATTCTCATTCATCGCTGGTGAGAATGCAAAAACAGTATAGCCAGTTTGGAAAACTGTAGGGAGGTTCTTACAAAGCTAAAACACGGGCTTACCATAAGACCATAAGACAGTCATGCTCCTAGGTAGTTACTCAAATGAACTGAGAGCTAATGTGCACATAAAAACTGCATATGAATATTTATAGCAGCTTTATATATAACTGTCAAAAATTGGGATGCAACCATGATATCGTTCAACAGACGAATGGATCAACAAACCACGGTACCTCTATGCAATGGAGTATTATTCAGTGATAAAAAGAAATGAGGTATCAAGCTACCAAAAGACAAGGGGGAACCTTAGACACATACTGTCAAGGGAAAGAAGCCAGTCTGAAAAATTTACATATTATATGATTTCAACTGTATGACACTCTAAAAAAGGAAAAACTATAAAGAGAGTAAAAAGATAAGTGGTTGCCAGGGATTCAGAAGTTGTGGGATGGAGGTGGGGGAGCAGAGGGGCAACGAATAGGCAAGAGCACAGGGTAGTTCTAAGGCAGTGAAATTATTCTATATGATACTGTAATGGTAGATACATGACGTCATATATTTTGTTAAAACCCACAGAAAGAGTGAATGCTAATGTAAAGTCTGAGCTTTAGTTAATAATACCATATTAATATTGGTTTATCAATGTATCATACCATGCAAGATACTATTAAGAGGGCGGTAGATGAGAACTTTGTACTTTGGAGTAAGTTTTCTGTAAACCTAAAACCATTCTAAAAATGAAAGTTTAAGAAAAACCAGGGTCTCATGAAGTAGCTATTATCACAAAAAAAAAATTAAGTAAAACTACAAGGTTTAAGTAACATGAAAAGCAAATATACAAATGCGGTATTTCTTCTGAAACAAAGATACGGTGACATTTATGCTGTGAAGCCAAAAGCCATGGAAATTATGAGCTTACCATTAAAAACAATAAAAGCTGAAACATTCTTACCTGTCCTGTGACTGTTCTTCATACATCCGCTCCTTGCCTTCTTTAAAGAGTCTTATTGCCCGCTTTGACTTTTTCATTAGACTATCAATATAGATTTTAAAATATTCATTCTCGCTGAGTTGGGCAAGTTTCTGGTTGTCATCATATTTACTCAATATAAGTCGCAAATGCTGATATGTATCAGGTAAAATGTCAAGTATATATGGTGGGCTATTTTTCAACTGAAGCTTGGGATTTTGGCACAGTCGGACCTAAAAAAAGAGACAAAAATAATAACATTTTCATAGGAACCACAATAATTTCTTTCACAGAAAAGTTAAGAAATATATCAAACTACTATTTCTTCATTTTCCACAATATAAATTTTCATTTACAACTACTATCTCCAATCTACAAACAACTGGTAAATATCTGCATTCCTCTGGATACAATTAAATCCAATTTTCTTCTCCTCCTATTCATTTTTTTCTATGACACACCTTTACTTTCCCCCACTAAAGTTTTCATTCTCTCTTCTACAATATCCTGTTGTTCGTGGCTTCATAGCGTGCTAAGTGTCGTACACTAATAGTATCTTTTTTTTAAGTAAAAATTAGGAAATGGGCCTCTTCTGCTGGCAACCAATGTCTCACGTTTAAATATTATCCAACTACACTGAACTCCCAGCTAACCTCTCATAGATTTTAATTAACGTTTTCGTATTTTGTTCCTGAACCCTGAGGAGAATAAAACAAAGAGGTGCAATTTTAATAACTGAGTTATTAAGTAGTAAATGGGTGTCAGGTCCAAACAAGTCTCTTCCACCTCCCCACATTATATCTCGTGCCTATAAACATGTGGTACCTAACGGTTAAGTCATTCCATCGGGTGCCACCCAACCACTGGGGCATGCATAGCTGCCAGCATAACTAAGAGTAACTTCCGCAAAAAGTCAGTTAACCCATCTTGTTCCTACCTCTCCAACCAGGGTTTAGGGAACCACGCAATCACACAATTTTTAAATGGAACCATTAGACACTGCACAGGAGCGTCCAGAGTGGAAGGGCGCACGCTCATGCATAAAGGCAGCTTTCCCGAGAAGCCCGTGAAGCACAGGCTTGATGGTCCTCTAAGAGCTCGTTCTCTTCTGATGCCTTCATCGTGTATCCTTTGTAACACTTTCAAGAGCAAGATACTCTAAACACAATTGGCTAAGGTTTCTGACTTTTTCCAGTAGGACTTTCCTTTCATCACACTTAACCTCCTGCTGTGGGTGTTTTTCAAATCTGGCTGAAGGGAATCTGAGTTGGAAATGATACACTTGAGTGTGGCTTTGGTAGAAGGTATGTGAGATGCCCAGTCACTTCTGGAGCTAGCTAAAATGCTGCCAGCAAGCACAGTAAGAGAATGGATTCAGGAAGACTTCAAGGCCCATGGAGCAGCACACAGCATAGGAGCAGGAAGATCCAAGTCAGATTTGGTCATTTCCATGTGTCCAGAGGTACCCAGGACTGGAAACATACAGGGCAATGGAAGAAAAGTATAAAGTGTACAGAGTCAAGATCATTTTTCTGATGTTTGTGGATTTATCGTTTAAAGATTTATAACTTGTGTCTTATTTATCAGTCTAAAAAATTCACCTTCATACCCAATTTTGTATTTGTAATTTTGTATTATTTTTCTTTAAAAGGACCCCTCCAAATTTCAAGTTCAACAAAACATGGATTCACCCCTGAGTGCTCACAGAAGGGCTGGGCCAAATAGAAAACAGCTGAACAGTAATAATTTCAAGAACCACAAACCTAAGAAATCCAGGAAACAACAAATGAAAAAAGTATTCACACTTACTAACACACTTGCTTTAAGAAATAACCATATGAGTTTTTGGGTGTGGGGGAAAAAAAAGAACTATCAAGCAACAGCCCTTAAGACAACCATTTCACACGTTAACAGAGGGCATTGTATCTTCCACCATGCTATTTTATTGTATACAATGTAGAAGTATCGAGCATATAGTACAGATGTGACAAATGGATGGCTTAGTTGATTTTCCAGAATACTTCAGTACATACACACACACACACACACACACATACACACTTAAATCATATTATTATATTACTGCTTTATTTTCATGATTGAATATACTAGTGTTCAAATCAATAATCCAAAGGCACGAGCAAAGATTAAATATAAGAGTATTTAATAGGAAGATGCCATATAATTAATTAAATAACACCAAATCACAAGAAAAGTATAGTTAAAGGGGTTAATAAAACTTTTTACCTTCTTTCTCCTTTTGGGACTTTGATATAATCAGAGAAGCTCATTCTGCCCTAAAGACTGATGAAGTCTCAAATATGTCAATGATTTGACAAATCCAAACAAGATATAGTTTTTCAATTCTTAAAACTGTAAGATAGCATCACAAGTATATACAAATTTCAAAAATATCACCAGCCACAACCTACAGCAGGCACAGTTTAATCTCAGCAACATAAAACTTGGGACAACATGTCAAAGATTGATAAATGATTAACTTGGAGTTAGGAGACTAGGCAATTTCAAATTAATTTCGTCTACTGGTGAACATTTAACTGATAAAAAAAATTCTCTCAGGTATTTTCTTTAGACATTCCAAGTAAATGTTCTTTAACAGATTATTTGAAGTGTTACAGATTTTTAATTTACTATTCTCTATGTGAGCTTTTTCTCATTTGCTTTATTTAAATTGTAATTCTATCTGGGCATTTATTGCTTTATTTGGTACAACTGTTTGCATAACTACCATATACCAGGTACTGAGCTTACTGCCAGGAAATTATAGATGACTAGAACATACTTCCTGCCTCAAGGAGTCTGGCAGAAGAGGCCTAGTTCTCTCTAATTAACTTAGGAGCAATGTAATTCTTGCTCTAAGGGATCTTTGGAAAGATCCTGTCCAATTCATTCATTTTCAGATAAAGAAACGAAGAACTACAAAGATTAAGGGACTATTAAAAAATCATTAATCTAACACAAGAGCCTGCATCTTCTGAATCTCAGGCTGATCTTCTTTCTAACTATATCGCAACTTAATTAGAATTAGGCATATAATTAATGATCCCTGCCTAACCTCATTTACATTTTTATTTTTACACCATTTGCAAATTTCCATGAACTTCAGGACCCATTTGTTAATTCTAAAATGTTTATGTGTCAGGCATTGTTTCAGGCCCTAGGGAATTCAGAATGAAATAAATCACAGACCTGTCCTCAAGGAGTCTTCCAGTGAAAAAGACAGATGGCTTAAAAAAGAATTACAGGACACGTTAAGGGCTTTAATGGAGGAGAGTACAAAGTGCTGGAGGAGAAAAGCAGCAGCTCACTCATAACTTGCCATGAGTATCAAAAAAGGCATACCTACATTTGCAAAAGGAATATTCCAGGCAAAAGGGTAGGCAAAGGCTTGTGAGGTACCAGAAAGTAGAGCAGAAAGGAAGGAGTCAATGCAGTCATTCTAAGAGGTGAAGGCACAGGGAGCCTGCAGGTGAGTAGCACAGGCAGATTTCAAATGGGCTAGATTCCATTCATCAGGGCTCCTATAGGCCACACAGTTTTCTAAATCTGCCTTCAGGAGAGTGTAACATACAAGCTGAACTATGATATGCTGCTGAGTGTAGAGTTCATCAGTTGGATTAGTATTAAACTCTGTGATTTATGACAGCTCCTGCCAAAAACGAGTAACTCTACACCAGGACTGACTTCTAAGCAGGTCAAATTCAAGTCAATAAATATTTATTGAGTCCCTGCTATGTGCAAGGAACTGCGAAAGCCAGAGAAAGAAAAATTGCTTTTCTAAAAACAGTATGTTAAGGAGAAAAATCAAGCTCACCACAAGGTTCGAGTTCAGATTCAAATGACTTAGATGTCATCTAGAAATATCTAAGTTGCTCCCTAGAATGCAAGCGGTTCCTAACACAGAAGAGCTTTAAAAAGAACAAATCTCCAGTCATTTTATACAATAACAAACTTTTTAGGGCATCGACTAGTGCATAAAAGGATTGGTTCATTAGCAGGGTTACTCTTCACTCTTGAACTAAAAGGCAAAACACTTAGTACTGAATTAGGCTACAAATTCCATTACAGTCATTGAGTCAAAGGATTTTAGAGCTAAAGAGAACCTTGGAAATCACAATGACCAATACCCTCTCCTTTTGACAGAACAATACTAAAACACAGACATGGAACATGGCTGAGTTTACTGCTCAAAACCCTTCTGTCTAGAGTTGAAAGTCAGGCACTCTCTCCTTAACACTATGCAATTGCCTGTTATATTTGTTTAAATTTATTTAGAGATCTTTAAAGGGGCCTCTCTATACATGTCTTTACCATTTCACACACATAAAAATATGTGTCTAATCTATACATATACTATAAATACTATATATTCACATACATTAAATATATATTTGACTATATCAAAGCAAAGGCACAAATATAAACACAGGATTTGTGAGTGCTGTAACAATTTTCAAAGCCATTAATTATTCTTGGAACACTCCTGTATTTAAAGATTTTCCCCGCTGTGCCTTAATTAAAACTTCTAGTCAAAAGTTAACAAAGAGGTATTAGGTCAGCTAACATATTTCTTAGGTTCACCCCAGCCCCTGAAATGTATGAAAGAAATTCTACTGAAGCAAATGGAAACTTCAACAGTAAGGAATTGTGCCTAGACTGTAACAGACTTTCATTATAAAGCACACCTCACTTCATGGACGATGCAGTTATATTAAATCAAGCAATGTACCCACGAAGTGAAATACCCCATTTTTAACAACAGTATGAAAAGCTTGAAAGAATCCCTTGTCTGTTCTCTTCATGTAAATGTTTTAAGAGGTTCCTTATTGCAATTACACAAAGGATATTATTATGATAAAAAAGTATCCGTGAGTTCTTTGAATTCTTCTCATCTTAATTTAGCAAATCATCTTAAGTACATAAAAGAATGTACATGTATACAGTATAAAATGTAAAGAGTATAAAAATAATATAAAATTCTTTCTACATAAAATATTAATTGGGCAAAACAAGGTTAGCATATAAAATTGGTTATGAATCTGATATATTAATTAAGGTAGGATTTGGGCCAACTACCAAATTATTTATGGTTTTCAATGAAGCTTTCTTTAAAATCTGTCTTTAAATATAAGCATCATTAAATAACTGACTAGCTATAATTAAAATATCAATTTTCAGTTGTGTGTTCATATCAATTGTGTGTTCATTTGTTCACTATTTTCCTTCCAAATGAAAACTGCAATTAAAAAATGCTAAACAATAACAAAAGTGGAGACTTATCTCTTACTTGTCTGTTTCCTTCACCTAGTGTAGAATTTTGCATATGGTAGATGCAAAATAAATACTTGATGGCGGAAAGAAGGTGTAGAAGGAGGAAAGGAACAAAGAACTTCTCAGAAGAGAATACTACAAATAGGAAAACCATACCTATAGTGAATAAACCTAAGTGAGTACAAAGTTTCAAGAAGAATTTGATCATATCAAATATTAGAAGGTAAAGAGCCTTTTGATTTCCTTCTCATGGGAAGAGGAAGAATCATATTATTTCATGGAATGGAGTACTTGAATCTTCATACTATGAACACAGATGCTAGAGTCAATCAAACCTAAGATTTGGTGCTACCATTTATTAGTTTTCCAACAGTGGGCCAGTTTCTTCTTCCAGAAAACTCAGGATGTTATGATTCTCAGAAGAGGAAATGTAAAGCGACCTGCACGGTACGTAGCACACAGCTGGTACTCAGTCCTTCTTAGTACATCTTTTCCTTCTGTATTTTATATTATACCACATCATGGTAAACTGCAGATTTTGCCAACATATGAGAATCAGACCAAGGGCTCTGTTGTGGATGGCTAAGAGTTCTTTCAGCTCCTGAAGTTCTTCATACTACCTGCAGCTCTGTAAAAGTCTGGAGTGTTTTGCGCAGGAAAGCAGCAAATGGTAATAAGCCCAGGCTGGTACTCCTGATACGGAATTAATAATCAGCAGTACTCAGCTGATGCAGTATCTGAACAGGCAGAACATTTAGTTTAATAACTATTTTTGTTCATTGCTATTGGAAGATAGCATAAGTGAGCTTAACAATTATTTAAATATTTGTATGTTAAAGTAATAAAATTTGGTCAGTTATATTCAAAATGCTTCCTTCATTACTCGGAAAATATCAGCAATTAAAAAATGCTAAACAATAACAAAAGCAATGACAACAAAAAACCAACTTCCCCATATGCCCAAGCAGAGTAGATAAAAATAGTATCCTGACATCATTTAAGTCACAGCATGTTTCTAAAATGAGCTAAATACACAGGATAAGAACTTACTTCCATCTCCATGTTTTACTTATTTGCCCACTTAACTGCTAGAAGACTGATTAAAATGTATATTGTTTATTCTACAATATACAATTTTAAGACGTGGTTTGAACATTATAAATGTTATTCCTTAAATCACTTCCTTACAACCCAAAATAAAATTTACAAATTCTCTCAAAACTGTAGATTTTCTTACTTCCCTCTTATATAAGTAACAATTAGTTATCTACCAAGGTTTACTCTTCAACTTGTACTTAGCCTTTTACTCCCACATTGTAATCTAGGATGACACTTTATTAATTACTTCTTCTACCTTTACATTTTAAATCACTCCCTATCTACATACCTCTCTCCTCAATCTATACACCTCTCCACACACACACAAAGTTATGCTCCGCTCAAACCCTCAAGCTATCTCTCAGAACTTTCTTCCTTTTCACCAGTTGTCACTTACAGAACAACTGTTAAGTTACCCACACATTCTTTTTAATCTAGCCCCATCACGTAAATGAAACTATTCTGAAAGGTCAACGATTGGCCTCTCTTCATGAAATTCAGTGACTTCTTAAATTTTCATTCTGCTTGCTTTTCTCCACTTGGACTTGAATTTGGTTTTCTGAGAATTGGAAACTATCTCCTTAATTGAAGCTGTCTCTACCCAAGAAATCAATCTGCCCTAATTCTTTTCCTACCTCTCGCATCGCTGTTTTTTGCAGGATTCTCTCTCCTTCTCTGCAATCTAATTATAACTACAACCCCATACACAGACAAAATGCCAATCTCTGACTTTTTCTCTAACTCCCATCTTCTACTCTACATTGCAAATCTCTTACTGGTCTACAGCTTGAAATACTACCTCTGTGGACATATCTAACAAACATATGTCCTCAGTTTCAACTTCTCTCTTTAACTGCACATTCAACTTTCTGATTTCAAAATGGATTTCGCTCTGGCATGTCAAACTCAACATGGCCCAAAACAAACTTAGGCACCAGCTCCCAAGCTTCCTCTTTTTCTTACTATGTTCCTTATCTCATTTAAAGCATCACCGCCTTCAGGCTAAAAACCTCGAGTCACTTTCACTTCACCATCTCTTTCATCCTCTATCTCTAAAGGGTCACCCGCACCTGTAAATTTTACCTCCAAAATGCCCCCCACAGGGCGCCTTCATGCCTCGGTTGTTAAGTGTCTGCCTTCCTCTCTAGTCCTGATTCCAGAGTCCTGGGATCAAGCCCCACATGAAGCCTGCTTCTCCCTTTCCCCCTCCTGCTTGTGTTCTCTCTCTCACTGTGTCTCTCTGCATCAAATAAATAAACAAAATCTTAAAAAAAAAAAAGCCTCCCGCATTTGAACCTACGCTTGCTCAATTGACTCTCAATTGGAGTTCAGCCCTCAGTTCAGCCCTTCGTTATTTCTTGCCCAGCCTGTTTTAATTCTTCTTGATCACTACTCCTACTTTAAAGTTTCTTTTCTCTTAATCTATGCTTTGTAGAGTCAAGAGAATAATCGACCACAGCACAGCCTTGGCTGTTTTTCACACTCTACTCAAAGATAATAACACTTCTCTTCTACCAAATAAAGTCCAAACTCCTTGAAAGAGCAGAAATCGTCTTCATCTTTCTCTAACTTAACTTCTCAACAATCTCCCTCTACCCACATTCCTTCAGCCTGTTGTATACTACACCTCAGTGGAATCCAAAACATCCTTGAAAGAGTAGCTGGATAACACCCCTACCAGCTGCATTCCTGATCAACCCCTCAGCCCCCACAAGCATATCCTCCCCAACCATATCCTACGTCACAGCACTTTATTTATATCCCATTACAGCCTTATCGCATTCTAGAGTATGCAGAACACACTCTACTACATAGAATGGAATGGGTGTTTACAAACCTCTATCTTTCCAGATGGAATTTGATAAATGAATGGTGAAATCAATAGATAGCGTATAAAGCAGCTTTGAAGAAAGAAGAGTTGATTTAAAACCTGAATGGTAAAGATTTTATGAGAGTTGAAAAGATGACAAACTTATTAAGGCTTCTGTTAAATGCGTGTCCTAAGTCACAAGGATAAACCAAGATAACTTGGTAGGATTCTTTTAATCTTTTATTTTATAAAAAATTTTCCCTAAAAGGGGAAAGGAGCTAACTTTGGAATCACTCCACTTAGCCAAGCACAAGAGCTCAAAATCTCAGTATTAAGCAAAACTGTTCAGACACTTAATGTGTTATCATCTACCCAAGTCTAAAAGTGCCCATGATTCTGCTAACATGGAAGAACTTCACTAAAGAAAAGGAAATACATGAAGAATGATTCAAATAAATGATATTCCCTATTCCAAGGGCCCAAGGATAGTGATATCGCAACAAACCCAACAAACATAAACAAACATAAATCCAACAAACATAAACAAGAGGCATCCAAAGCCTATGCTTTATCCCACATATAATATTTTTCAGAGGTATAAGGAATTCATCTTAGAAAAGAATATCGACTATTATTTGTTAAAATAGCTGCATATATTCCAAGCATCTCTGATTGACAACCTTTAAAATAAATTATAGTTGCAGTAAAAGTATAAAGATGGAGAATGAATTACACTCCAGCTTGACAAATGTACTGAGTGTACTGAGGGGAAAAGGCAGGAAAAGGCTATTTGGCATCATCACTTTTTAAATGCTTTTAAAAGTCTTTCAATAATGTAATTTCAAATAAATGACAAGGACAACAAGACAAAACGTAGGCAGGTACTCAAGCTGCTTTGCTCTTCAGTATCAATTAATTCTTTTCTAATTTCCTGAACATCCATGTAAGCTCAGTACATTTAGTATCTATTAGATGGAAAACTGTTCCTTCCACTTTCCATCACCTGGCTAAGGCGCTTATGAAAACCAGGCTCAGGAACCTCACATTAATAAATTATCATTTCTCCCATACTGATTAGCAATCATTTCCTTACCCTCACCTCAGCATTTCCAACAAGAGTACAATAACGCTGTTACTAAGGACAGTGGCCAGCAGAATCCAGACAGGCAACTGTCTGAGCAGCAGCCAAAACACAAGGAGGTTCTTCTTCACTTTGCCCCCACTGTACTTCCCACAGAACTGTATTACAGCCTTGTCCATACTACATGGCAATTACCTAATAAATATAATATAATATAATATAAATAATAGATTACTATTTATATGCCTCGCTGTGATGTCAGTGTCTGAGTTCCTTGACACATCAGAGGCCAAATTATACATCTTACCTAGCTTTGTATCCCTAATAACAAGCACTTAGTAGGAACATAGTAGGCCCTCAATAAATGTTAAGTGTTTGAGAAACCCATCTCTGGGGAGCCTGGGTGGTTCAGTGGGTTAAGCCTCTGCCTTCAGCTCAGGTCATGGTCTCAGGGTCCTGGGATCGAGTCCCGCATCAGGTTCTCTGCTCGGCAGGGAGCCTGCTTCCTCCTCTCTCTCTGCCTGCCTCTCTGCCTCCTTGTGATCTCTGTCAAATAAGTAAATAAAATCTTTAAAAAAAACAAACCCATCTCTGTAATAGCTTTGGAATAGATTCCATATTTCAGGTACTTCTGAACCTGGATATATATTCATGAGTAATACCTCTGTCACTGTATAAAATTTCCAGGGACCAGAAGAGTTTGGGGTTAGCTATTGACTTAAACTGACACATAGAGCCAAGGCCAGAAAATATGTCTAAATGGGAGGCTTTGTGATATGCTAAATCCTTTTTCTCAATAAACTGATTTTGGGTTACAGAATACTTTATCTCTCTCTCTCTCTCTCTCTCTCTCTCACACACACACACACACACACACAAACCAACTGAGTAATGACTCTCTCCTACTCTCAGTGACCGTATCTAGAAGTCTGCCCTCTGAAAACATAACAATTAGTTGGAACTGGAGTCTCAATTGACTGTTTTAAATTCTAGATGCCAGGGAATGGTAAAACTACACACTTCCTGGAAATTTCTACTACAGTCTGGGACTGCAAAATATCCACTGTAAAATGTTCTTTGATTTAGTAGGTAGCTGCAACATACTGGACTTAAAAGTTCATTTCATATTTATCCTTCTAAGATCTGTCCTTGCTGAAGAGGCTTCCCAAAGAAAAACGTGCTAACTAAACACCTAACCCTGCCCATCACGTAACTACCAGTAGGACTTGAAAGTTACTCTTTTCTGTTATTCACAAGCTAAACTCAGGCTATTGCTGTTAGTTTATAAAACAGTTAGGTGATTGGTCAAGAGATTAACATTTGGACTCATAATAAATATCCTGATGTAATCACCAGGACAATGTTGAGATGATGAACCACTTCCTTCACCACTGACAAAGAAAAAAAAAGGGTAAACACATGTGAGGGACACTTCTGTATTACACAATCTAATAAAATATATTTTCAGTTAGTAATTATCAATGCCTTTTTATTACTGTGTGGTAGAATAGTGATGAACACGCTGAGGTCTTTTATAGCGATTCATGTGATTTTCCTCCACAAAGCCCATGAATGCATTCATAAATGAACACAATTATTTTCATTCTTGACAAATAATGAAGACAAAATAAGAAAAGCCATTCCAATGCACCTTTGCCAACCCTTACCCACATTCCACTAAGTAGAGACTTTCATTAATAGTTCTCCTTATGAGTCAAGTTTTTCAATTAGAGAGGCTAAACCCAAACCCACAAAAGAGTTAGTAAAATAAACAATGGCAGAGACTTAACTATCAAAAACCATCTATTTTATCATAACCCATGGTGAAAAAATTAAAAGTGGATAAAACTTATGTTAACAAGCAATTACAAACCAAAATTATGAATATATTCTTTAATGTTTAAAAAACAAGGACTCTTATATTAACTATAGCTCACCTCTTCCTGATACCAATCTTTTTTATTTGCTGTGCTAACATTCGCTCATAAGCCATAAATGTACAAATTCTGACCTCTCGCAGAAGGGGATGGGGAGGGAGGGGCAGCTCCTTGGGAGAATCTGACCCATGTTGCCCACTCATATAACAGGTATAGGGAAAAACCAAGAATTCCTTCTCTTATGCCCAACTAATGACTTAGGTAATGAAAGTGACCTTAAATCGCATTCTCTTTAGAAAACCAAAGACAGTTACTTGCGCCTGCTAAATATATGCAGTTGTTCCCACTGCATACTCCTCATTCTTAAGTATCCAATGCTAAAATCCAAACCTGACCTCAACCAGCAAGTTGCAATGTTCTGACACTATGACATCATTCTGTCTGGAGCATTTTAATATCACAATTTAAAAAAATTGGCAGAAGCTTAAATAGGTCACAATGAAGCCCAAAACTAAGGATACTTATCTGGCAAAATTTTCTGGATCTGCATTTGACACCACCGGACCTAGAATGGTAAGCCTATCATTCATCTATCCATCTGTACTATACATAAGGATAAACGAAAATAAAGCAAATCTTATCACCTTCCTGTGCCACTAATACTACACTGACAGTGGCTTTTTGTGGCAAATATTCATACACAGTTACAAGCCAAAGTAAAGGCAACTACTACTATATGATTTCATGGAGGCTTTAGCACATCCCTACAGAGGATACTTTTTAAAAATTCCATTTCTGCAGTCACAAAAATATCAAGAGCCCTGCATCAACTAAATTCATAATTAGCCCCAAATATCTACGAAATGAAACCAGATGGTGCTACAAACATTTACCAATATACAGGGGACGGTACTAACTGCTTCAAAAACAAGAACTATTAATTCTGCACAGCAGCAAGCCACCTCTTAATCATATTTATTTCATAATCCTACTTAGTAAAAGAGGACACTGACAGCTAATTTCTCAGTAGTCTCCAGTAAAATATTCAGGTTGCCTAGACTTCTCAGGGTACTAACATCCAGCTTGACTTCTTCTTGTAAAATTATTATTCATCTGAAAGCAACATGCAGAAACCACAGAGGTTTCTGATACTCTCAGCACCCCCACCTCCATCATAAATTTTCCTTTCACAATAAACAATGTGCAATCGAAAAGGTTTCCTGTTTCAAAATGGAATAGATGAAAGAAACTGTAACTCTACATTAACAACAAGAAAAAGTTTCTTAATGAAGATGAATTCTCACAGATGGAAATGGAAACTCTCTCAAACATTGCTTCCCCACTTAAGGACTAATCTGGTTCTTCCTCTAGTAAATACTCTCAGCGTCATGCACTGTGGTTGTCATGAGTGGTCCCTCAGAGGGTTTTCTTAAAACACTTGTTTGCACTCGTTTGTTATTTAACAGTAACACAACTTCACATAAGACAGAGCAAATACCTCCAAACTATTCTATGGCCATGTACTAACAAAGAGCAGCCAACAGTAAAATCTTTGAATATCTGAGTCATATAGAGGAACTTTGAACCTTGAAGAGTAGGACAAAAGGTAAAAAGAAAACACAAGCAAGTCTTTGCTCTGAATCCAACTTTTTAAAACACACAGAGTAGATGCAAGAAAAATGGTCAATTCAAATCTAAAGACTGTTGCCATAACAGTAATTATTAATTAATGGTAACAATAATATTAATTGATGGTACAAATAAAACAATAGAAGAAGAAACCACATCCAGGGCAAATAACAGGAACAAGCATACAGAACTTACCACTTTGTCCATGAGTTTCCAAGTTTTCTCAACAGTCCTGCGATCTGCTGCTGCTTGCTTAGGAGGTCCAACTGCATCTTGAATAGCATCAATAATACCCAAAATCCGTCCTTTTCGGGGGTTTCCTCCTCGACCACCAGGGTTTCTGCCATTCATAGAATTTGCCATCTGGAACCTTAGTTCTTTGAAAGGCAGATTAAGGGGGGGAGGGAAAGTTAGTTGGTCATGAAAATGCTCACCCAGCAGAAAATTGAACAGGTTAATTTGTACCCACTACATCCTCCACCATTGAGAACAAAATCCAGGGTCCCAGGTTCAACTTCCCAATAGCTATGAATTTGCACTCTCAATCTGTTCGCACAACAAACGGTAACCTTAGATTTGCTTTTGGAGCACTAAGAGTTAAAGATGTATCCTTCTCGAATTTCACCTGGCAAAGCCTTTATTAATACCCAACTCATAACCAAAAAAACCAAAAACCCATCCAAAACAAAACAACTTACAAAGGTTTCCTCCAAGTAGATAGGAACACAATGTTCTCCCCATCCCTGCCTTAATCTCAATTCAATGTATACTAGAACTAAAGCTCCCAGAAAACATGTTGAGAGCCTCACTTGAAAACCTCACTTTCACTCTCTTAGATTTCGCCGAGTTATATAAATGTGAAGATGATTCTACAAGAGCGCAAGGGACATAGCTGTTGTCAACAAAGGTTTAGAACTTGGATTTTCCCCGCTAACACCAAGTACGGATAGGGGAACATGGACCCACCAATACACAGTTCTTCAACCAAGGAGTTAGCCCCAAGTTAAGAGCCAAATAAACCAACAAACAACCCACTAAAAAAAGAGGGGTGAGAACCTGACAAGCGCGGGCACCGAAAGGAGAAGAGTGTTCACTTATTTTGCTCCTTTCCTCTCGTCTCACGCAAAGGGAGTGGGGGTCCAAAGCTTTGTTTCGGGACGTCTGTGTGCCCTCCTCCTGTGTGCCTCTCCCCTGCCACTCTCGGACCTCAGCTCGGGGAGGAAGGTGGACACAGAAAGGCCGGAGCCCCCCCTCGCACGTCCAGCGCCCGCAGACCCGTCGGTCTTGGGCTCCCCGCATTCGGCTCCCGGGCGGACGCACCCCACCCCACCCCCCACCACACACACACACACACACACACACACGCACGCACACTCACCCAGCCACCCGGCTCCCTTCACTCCCTCTCCCTCCTCTCCCGGCCCAGCCCGGGTTCCGGTCTTTAAATGCCCCTCTTCAAACTGTGCCGGCCGCGGCGACAGCAGCTGGAAGCCAGGGCTGTCCCCTGGACCTCCGTGGCCCCGCGGCTGGCTGCCCCAGGGTCCCCTGGCCGGAAAGAAGCGGCAAGCCTCCCCGGCGCCCCCTTCCCTCCCCGCTTTCCCCGCCGCAGCTCTCCGGAGACACGCGTGTGCGCGGGTCCTACTCTACACGCACGAGCCCAGGGTGCGTGGGGAGCCAGGGGAGGGAGTGTGTGGCCGCCGTAAAAGCACGTTCCCGGGGAAGGCGCAAGCCGGAGCGCAGGCCACCGAGACGGGGAAACGCAACAATTACCGTCAAGACCAATCCACGCCCGCTCTCCCCTCCCGCCCGATTCTCGGGGAGGCCGCGGGACGCCGCAGCAGCACGAGCTGGAGGTGGAGACCACTCGCTGGATACCCCACCCCGTAGGATACACACACAGAGAGCCCGGGAGCGGGGCGGAGCCGGGGGGCGGGGCCGCGCGCCGCCAGGCCAATCCCACGCGCCCTTGCCCTGCCCGACAGCGGGCGGCGCCAATGGGCGGGAGGCGGCCGTCCTTCTCGCACTACCCCCCCAGTCCACGTCTCCCACAGTACACAATGGCCCCAAAGGAAGGCCCGCTCGCGGCACGTCCCCAATACAAAGAGACTCGGAGGGAAATGGGGGCACTGGACTCACCGAAGAACGAAAGTGGAAAGGGGAAAGGAGATGGAAGAAAGGATGCCAAGGCACTGAAGGAACTGACCAATAAGGAGTGGGCGGGTGGGCGTGAGCATTGGGAGCCCGAGCCGAAGCCAACGGGGGCTCAAAGGCGGGACTTCCTGCTTCGCTCACCTTCCTCGTCTTTTGTTTCATAGCAACAGAGTAGTGGCTGAGAGGGTGTACTCTGGGCGGGTCCGAAGCCCAAGAATTTCATCTCCCTAGGGCTGCCAAACTCTTCTACCCAGGACAGCAGCCAAACAGGTCTAAGGCGCAGCTTCTTGCCGGCTGTCAAAAAAAGAGCAACAATCACCCAGCTAGTTTCTGGGGTGAAATATAAACCTCGCCTAGAGCCAGTGAGGGTTAACACCTAACTGCCAACCCAAACTTCCTAAATTTCTGAGTGTCTCTCTTTTCCTGCTGGTTCTAGAGAGTGCAGATCAAGCATGAGGCTGATGAAAAAGCATGCAGTCGACAGTGCTGACCAAACAGTCTCTACTAAACAGGCCAGGGCAGTAAAAGAACCAGGTTATGGAAATTGCTAATATATACATCATTTTAATTTAGTGCAAGTTTCTGCATAAATGACTGAAGAGGAAATTTTGTGTGTGTGTTTGTTTGAGTCAGCTTTATATTTCTCTCCGTCTTAAAAACAAGCTTATGGTATCTGCCATTCTCTTCTTACATTTGTGATCTCTCTTCTGTGGTTCCATCACTATACCCTTATCAAAAACCACAGCTGGCTAATCTTAAAAGGAAAAATCTACTGTGCTGGGACCCGTCTTTCAACATGATCAAAAGTTAAACAAATGTCTTCTATTTCTTTCTGCTTAATTTCGATCCTACCACAGGTGCTACTAACAATTGCTCTGGACTGTCATGCTTTGGAATTTTCTTTCCACTACAGTTGGTAGTGCTGAATGCATTTTACACCTTAGGCTTCTCAGATGTTGTGCTATTTTGTGTCTTTAAAAAAATATATAAATTTCTATTCTTTCTTTAACCTGTTAACCTGATAAAATATTTCTCAATGGTTCTAACCACATTCTAGCTACATCAACGTTTTAGTACTGTGATTACTACAGTCAAGAATCTTGAGTTGTTATAATTTACTCCACAAATCTACATTCAGATGGATACGATTTTCATTTGGTTAAAATGGGCAGAACGAGCTCTTTGCAAGTAGTCAGGTGATAGAATGTGGTTCAGGAAGTAATTTTGTTTCTTGGCATTATTTCCATGCCAATAGTTGAAGAGTAGTTCCTTGTTTTCACATTATGTTTATCTACAATAGTGCTAACCTCTCCATATCTCCTCCACCCATTCCTATCTCCTTTACTCATGGTAACAGTAGCTATCTTTACTAAGGGAAGACTGCAAAAGGGAAAAATTTATTGGGTCACCTTTTAAATAAATTTTTAAAATGTATAAACTCTGTATAGAAGGTTTTCAGCATGTAGGAAAATAGTGGCTTAAGGGAACACTGTAAGTACATTACTCATATTCACATCTGGGTAAATGTAGAGTAAGTAAAATACATGTTACAGCATGTGGCATTCTCCTTTATGAGTTTTGCAACTGAGAGAGATGACTTAATGAGAAAATGGCACTGCCTACATTTCAAGCATATGATATTGATACAAATTATAACCTTTATGGGATATGGTAATATGTTATGAATATATGTAACACACATATCACACACAATATCAAGAAATTACAGCCTCATTATCAGCTTTATCAAAGTCATCTAAAGTCTAAGTTAAGTTGTGCCATAGCGGAGTTCCCATTTAAACTATACTAGGATTCACAGTTTGACTAAGTCTGATTAAGTGATGGGGCAGTAGCCATTTCTACAAGATGTTAGTTTATGTTGATGTACATGGGAGAATAGAGACCTGTTGGGATAAAACTTCATATCCCAAGAACCTCCAGTGGAAACACAAGAGACTGAGTATAAGAAAGGACTGCATATTGGAGGACTATAAATATAAACACACACACACACACACACACACACACACACACACAATGTGTTCACAGGAGACTTCAGAGCATAAATGTTAGTACTTCAAGGTGGCAGAGCTGATTGGAGAAATACTTTTCTCATTTCTACATAGAACAAGTCAATTTCCAACACTGTGCAGTTCAACACGAATGCAGCATTCTTTGGCAGTGTGGTGATTTATAACCTGAGAGAACTTGAACATGGCATCTTCACAGGAGAGGAGTGTTCTCCTGGAACATCCTGACCTAAGGCAGAATGGTAAGAGTCTTGCAAGCACCATAGCAGCCAGTAAGTGAATAATATGAAGAGGTTAACCATTATTAGCACATGGGAGACCCTTCCCCTAGGACTCTCAGAAAAGACTGGGAGACTTTGTGACAGGAGTGCTGAGAAATTTTGTAATGACATCTATGAACCCTTGTAATTGGATCATTAATATCTGTTCTCACTGGCTGGTGCCATCCAGGAAAATGTAGATTACAGTCTTGTCTTTGAACACAGGGAAAAAAATTTAAGAAGAAGACAACTCTTTGGGACAAATGTTTGGACTTTTTTCATTCAGTTTAATCTTTTTCTTTTCATTTTTCTAACTTTGCCAAATTCACAGGTGTCCCATGTGGTAATAGACATGAATTGACTAAGTAACAAAGCCTTCTCATAATTTATTTGACTCGTAATAGCTACTCAAAAATAAAATACTTATTGAATGAATGAATGGACTATTTAGGGTCTCAAATAGGAAATATAAGGCTGTCCCTGATCCTGTGCAAAGGAGAATCCACTGTATTCACAATTCTTAGCAAGATGTTACATTTCCTACAAGGCAGATTTTCAATGCCTCTCCTAATATAAAAATAGAAAATGACACATCACACAAAAATGAATCCTCTAGAGATTCGTTTGGAATGGACACAAATACACAGGCTAGAGAGAAATAAGAGCATTACTACCTTGTCATATTTGGGTGTAACAAGTTATTCCGTGCTAAGAGGAATAGATTTCTATCTGTCTTTAACAATACATACAAATAGCTGGCAATGAGGGATGGTGGATATATGGTTTCATCAGACATAACCAGACTCTTGAGCACAAGTTTGGGCTCAACTGGGATTCTTCCTTAATAGTGACAGCAAAAACAAAAATAAGAATAGCAAGGAAGATAGAACTTTATCTATCTCATGCACAGAAAAATCTGAAGGTAGGAATTACCTGGTGGGTCCACAGTTTTCTCAAGGATCCAAGTTAGGGGCGCCTGGGTGGCTCAGTGGGTTAAGCCGCTGCCTTCGGCTCAGGTCATGATCTCAGGGTCCTGGGATCGAGTCCCGCATCGGGCTCTCTGCTCAGCAGGGAGCCTGCTTCCCCCCCCCCCCCTCTCCCTGCGTCTCTGCCTTCTTGTGATCTCTCTCTCAAAAAAAAAAAAAAAAAATTTTTAAAAAAAAAAAAAAAAAAAAGGATCCAAGTTAGTATCTTCCGTGTCATCCCAGAACCCAAAATGGTTGTTGGTGCTCCAGCTATTACCACTGATTTTCAGACTACAAGCTAATATAAGGCTATATTGAACTTCCAGCTCAGTCAATTCCTTTTAAGCAATTTTCAGAGAACTCCCACAAATATTTCTCTTTAAAGGACAGAACCCAAGTGGCCGAGCTCACTTGCAAAAAGGTCTAGAAGACAACGTGCTTTTTACAAAGGAAGCAATATAACCAGCATAAAATTAAAGTTTAGGCTCTAAAGAGAAATGGGTGAATAGATGTTCGGCAAGAAACTGGCAACTCTTATCACAAAGATCTTGTTCTAAGAATTAAACTTATGATTGATAAATCAGTTCTGGAAGCAAAAACTAGAGTTTCCAATGCTGGTGGTATGAGATAATGAAAATTTGGGATACTCGGTTGAAATTCAGAATAAATATGTGTATAGATAAACATACATATATGTGTATATATAATATGTAACATATATAGATAATTATAAGTTGTTCCTTAGCAAAAACTAGTATCTGCTATTACTAGATATATATGTGCTTAAAGTTTATTGTATGAAAATATGTATAGTAAATTATATATAATTTTCAATACAGCATGTGGGTTCAGTGATCCTGAACAATTCAATATCATAGGGTGCAGAATGGGAAATCAAGTAAGCAACTGCCTTAATGTATTTCTGCTCTAAAGTGTTTATCAGATTAGACAGCTATTTATGTGGGGGGAAAAAGAAACCTTCAAAATTACTCCACTTCTTTGTGATTTTCTTTCCTAGACAGTTGATTCCCAGGCCCATCATTTCAATTATTCTCTGGAAAATGATTTGATAGTTGTTATTTGTAATAAAAAGGATTTATACTAAAGTGTTAAATACAGCTACTTCAAAACTTGGAATAAACCTATTACTTTGCCTCAGTTCTGTATTCCTTCATACTTCCATTGCATTCTTCATATTTCACAATACATTTTCCATGTTTTCCTAACATGTCTTGATTCAGAAAAATGTGGATCATTTTCTTTTCCCTCAAGAGAGTGTATAAGGAATGTAAAATTTGATAGAATTTGTCACAATAATTTCTCTACAGAGAAATTATTTTGTGCATTTTGATTATACCACATTAATACAAGATTGAATTTTTATTTTAATTTTTCAATTAAACAAAATATAAATTCAAAATTTCAACACTGAAGGGGATCTTGGTACTGATCACATGATGCGGTTTGGCAGAAAGTTTGTCCATGGTGACCGAACCCTAAAAAACATACATAATAGGGGTGCCTGGGTGGCTCAGTGGGTTAAAGCCTCTGCCTTCAGCTCAGGTCATGATCACAGGGTTCTGGGATCAAGCCCCACATCTGGTTCTCTGTCAGTTCTCTGCTCAGCAAGGAGCCTGCTTCCCTTCCTCTCTCTGCCTGCCTCTCTGCCTACTTGTGATCTGTCTGTCAAATAAATAAAAACATACATAATAATACTACATAGTTTGTAGTGTACAGACTATGTAATCGTGTGAGAAATATAATTGCTAATCAGACCAGTATTCATATATATACCAGCTATATATTCATTTTTCTACTCAAGAAGTCAAATTATAACCAGAAAGTTCTGAAATGAACATATAAATCAGAAGCCCATTGCCTCTAGGAATAGCTCTAATCATGTCAGCAGAGATCTGATATATTCTAATTCTGCAGAAAGTCTATCCATTGGTTCCCAAGTTCCCAATTCCCCCAATTCCCAAGTTATCCTTTTCTATTTTAGGTCTCTTGATTGTTTTGAGACAAAATATCTACTAGGCACCCAACTTTATCAGCTATAAGTTCTAACTGCTCATTTACTCACTTATTCAACAAACCTTTTTGAGTATCTAATATATGCCAAGCATTATGCCAGACATCAGGGAATACAAAGATGATTAAGCAGTAGTCATTGTTTTCAAAGAGAAAGCAGGCGTATTCAGAGATCATTATAAACTCAAGTGGTAAAGGCAGTAATTTCTTGAAGCAGAGATCATTATGAGAAATTGAGGAAAGGCAGCTAACCCTGCTTGGAAAAGTGATTACAAAGCTGAAACATATAAAATAAACAGGATTAGCAGTTAATCAGAAAAGGTCATTACTAGTCAGAGGAGGCCTCATGAGCAAGGACTTAAAAGAAAGAAAACAGCTTTGTATGCACAGGGAATAAGTGGCTCCATTTCGTGGGAAGCAGAGAAAGGTGAATCAAAGGGAAAACGTGGTAAATAACAAATA
Source organism: Mustela nigripes (assembly GCF_022355385.1). Taxonomy (NCBI): domain Eukaryota; kingdom Metazoa; phylum Chordata; class Mammalia; order Carnivora; family Mustelidae; genus Mustela; species Mustela nigripes. The sequence goes on along the minus strand of NC_081558.1, from coordinate 166,243,581 downwards.
AACTAAAATGAGGCCTCAGGTGCCCAATTAAAGACTTGGGATTTTATCTTTTTTGATGGGGAAATATTGAAAGGTTTTAAGCCAGGGAAGAGTACACAGGATTAGAAAAGTGAGGCACATAACATTGTAATATTCATATTCCTGAGTGTTCATCTTGATGGCCAGATGGATAATAGATTGCAGAGGAATAAAACTAAAGGCAGGGTGGCCAGGAAGGATATATGTAATAAGCAATGAAGATAACCTAAAATGAAGCAGTGGTACTGGAGGTAAGAAGAAAAGAGTGAGATATTTGAGAAATGTTGAAAAAGATGGTTTCCAATCCTCCTTAGCCATTAGAATAACAAATTTCTAAACTCTTCTCCCAGAGATTTTGCTTTCATTGATCTAGGGTAGTTTTAAAGTTTGCTAAGGTATCCTAATTAGCAACTGAAGCTGAGAACCAGATTAGTTAATGTAGTAATCACTGGATAAATTCAGAAATATAAAAAGTGCAGAAAATGGAGGAGTCAAAACAGTTTAATATTCCAGTTTTAATGACTTAGCAAAAGAGAACTTCAGCAATTGTCAGAGAATATCAAAGGACAGTCTATTTTGGGGAAAGGGAAAATTAATTTGGTTTTTAAAAATAAAAAATTAGGCATCTATCAAGTAAGAAGGATACTTTTAGTTAGATGATTGGAAATATATGATCTTACATTTGGCAACATTGACAAATGAGTAATAACAGTAACGTGATGGCATGAAGGGAGATTATCTGGGATAAGAAGAGCATTGAGTTGAGACATGAATCTTGAAGATCAACATTCAGAAGAAATCAGAGGGAGAAAAATATCACAAAAAGATGGAGGATCACAAAAGAAACCAGTTGGGGGTAGTACCCTAGAAACCAGGAGAGTCTAGTGTTTCTATGAAGCAAACAACAATTTCAATTGTAAGGAGAGAGGTTCAATAAGGAAAATGCAAAACACCCACCGGAGTCCGTAATTGAGAGATCATTTGTGACCTAAATGAGAACAATGTCAATTAAAGAATGAGTTAAAAAGAATGGGATATGAAGGCACCTGGCGGGCTCAGTTGGTTGAGCGTCTGACTTTGTCTTGGGTCATGCTCTCAGGGGCCAGCTTCAGGCTCTGCCCTCAGTGGGAGTCTACTTGTCCCTCCACCCCTCCCTCCCACTCGTGTACTCTCTCTCTCTCTCAGATGAATAAATAAAACCTTAAAAAAAAAAAAAAAAGAATAGGATATGAGGAATGAAAAGTAGAGATTAGTCCTTTTTTTTTTTTTTTTTAGATTTTATTTATTTTGACAGACAGAAATCACAGGGAGGCAGAGAGGCAGAGAGAGAGGAAAGGAAGCAAGCTCCCGGCTGAGCGGAGAGCCGGACGCGGGGCTCGATCCCCGGACCCCGGGATCATGACCTGAGCGGAAGGCAGAGGCTTTAACCCACTGAGCCACCCAGGCGCCCCAGAGATTAGTCTTTTAAGAAATCTGTGTAAGGATGAAGAAGAGACCTTGGTCTCTATATCTATAGATGAATGCAGAATTGGGTGGGGATAAGGAGGTCAAAATTTTGGACTGAAAGAAATGAAAGCATGAGTGTGGAAAAATAAATTAGAAAGAAAGAGATTAAAGGGCATGTAATCCTACAAGAATGGAAAAACAGGAGACCTCTGAGAAAGAAAAGGGAGAAACATGAAAATATTTAAATAATAGTATCTATAAAATAATGCATAATTTTATTATAAATATTTTTAGAGGTGGTAAGAGGTTGAGGGTAGCCATGTTTGTTGGTTTCTAACTCCACTAGATAAAGTGGTAAACAAAATAGACTTCTCAAATAGAAGGGAACTTCAGAGGGGTGAAGGTTTTGAGTTGAAGAAAAGAAAAAGGAAAAGTAAGAAAAAAACATGGAATCCATTCTGAGAACACAGTGGAGTTTGGAGACCATGAATTAGACCGTGATGCCAAAGTGGAAGAATTTGTATATTTCTCTAGCAGGGTCCTGGGGGAAGTACGATTGTAGCTTCAAAACAGGTTTGTGTTTCGATTGAACAGGTTTTGCAAAATGCAAGAATGAAAGAAATAAAACAAAATCAAATCTTTTGGTGAGAGAGTATAGTTCAGATGATCAGCTAGATGGTTCGAGATAGTTCAAGACGGGTCAGGAAGGAAGAGAGCACACAGCGCAGAAAAGATGGTTATCTCTGTCACAGAGAGTGTTAACACACCTCAGCAGCAGCAAAGTCATGTTATGATAATCTTGCCCCAAAAGAAATTATTCCATTTGCTCATGCCTGTGTGCAGGTGCTGGTGAAAAATTTTATAGCTTTGTATGGACATTTATACCATTAGGTACGCTTTTATGTACAGTCTATGTGTAGTTAAATAAATTTTAAATACTCTGTTTCTTTTACAGCATGTTTACTGTCCCAGTAACCAGAGTAAAATAATAAAAAAAAAAAAGACACTTTCTCACATTAATAAAATTTTTATTTAAGATGTTCATGGTAGGGGTGCATGGGTGGCTCAGTTGGTTAAGTATCTATCTTCAGCTCGGGTCATGATCTCTGGGTCCTGGGATCAAGCCCCATTTCAGGCTCCCTGCTTAGCAGAGGGCCTGCTTCTCCCTCTCCCTCAGCTGATCCTTCTGCTTGTGCTCTCTCTGTGTCAAATAAATAAATAAATAAATAAGATAAAATGTTCACCAAGGGGCACCTTGGTGGCTCAGTCGGATTGAGAATCCAACTGTCCAACACTTGGTTTGGGCTCAGGGTGGTGAGATTGAGCCCCTCATTGGTCTCCCTGCTCAGCAGCGATTCTGCTTGAAATTCCTTCTCTGCCTCTCCTGATGCTCCTCCTCTTACTCACATGAGTGAGCCCATAGGTCCATGTGCTCTCTCTCTCTTCCTCTCTCAAATAAATACATCTTTAAAAATCAATCAATCAATCAATCAATGTTCACGGAATGTATTTTTCACAAAATAATGAAACATTAAAAAAAACAAAGCTATTAACTTCATTTTGCTATTTTTAAATGGTTTCCCAGACTACAAAGGACATTTTTAAAAATGAAGAGGGTTATTGGCTTTTTACCCATTTGTATATTTTAACCACTAATGTTGTATGTGCCTTTTCACACTGAGTAAAACAGCAATCATCTAGAAATAAAATATCTTTCTAAGATGACATACAGAAACATGGGGCAACTCAAGGACAACTTTCTGGACTACCACTTGCTCTACCATGTCATTTTAATTTCTTGATCTATGAGTAAAGGGTATATACAATCATTAGTGGGACTCATTTCCATTAATAGGGTGCTGAATGTCAAAGAACCAGAAAGGGTACTAATCAAACCCAGGCTCTCTCAAAGCAGCATCTTAAAAAGTCAACGATATTTTAAAAAAATAATAAACAGTATTAAGTCTATCACCAAAACTCTTGTTTCTGTCAGTTGTCAAGCACCGCTCCACAGACATTCTATCAGACTATGCCATGTATGAACTAGATTTCCAGTGTTTTTGATTGGGGTTGGACCTGGGTATGACTGGGATTTTCAGGCCATTTTCAATGGTTTCTCCATTTTTCATTCCTTTCTCACTCCATGGCTTTGCCCCCACACACCGTGTGCAGACACACACTCTCACACCTTTAGTGCGGCCCATCTGACTAAACTTGGTTTACTTAACCAATCTTAAATTTCTAGGACTCAGCTGTCCTGCTCCTTAATGTCGCAGTTAACCCACATTGTATTCAGATTGTATTCAATTGTTTCAGGCAATTTTCTCTCTCTTCCCTCTTTATAGCCCTCCCCGACTTGCTTGGTTAAGAAATTATGACAGATTTTCTCTCATAATTGGTATATAAGCTCAATGTGTTATCATTTTCCAAATAGTTCCAGTTTATGTCAGGGTAGTAGGATGTTATCATTAGGTAGCATTTTATGAAGTGTCAGGCTTGGGTTGGGTTATTGATTTTGGTTCTGTGCACCCCACTCCCCCACCACCACATCACACACCTCCCAAACAGGAAGTCACTTGGTCCACTTTTATACATTTTTTTTTTCCTCTGTCACATCTTGTTTTTGTTTTCCCTGCTAGCCAGAGGAAAGTGTCTATTTCAAATATTAAAAAAAAAAAATCAAGAAGGCTTCATGTTGTTATTTAATCTGTAATATTAATGAAAAAACAAATGTACTTTTAAAATATAATTTTATGACCAGCAAGTCAGGATGAGAGGCAGAGACCTCAGTCAGGAGATATATAAGAAGCTTATATTTTCTACAGTCATGAAAAGGAATATTCACATGTATAATACTGACCTATAAAATATAGATCAAAGGCTTTCTTACCAGCTACAGTTGCATCTAAATATGAAGAAAAATGGATTTGAAAATAAAAGATGACATTTTGGAAGGCATCCTCTGAGAAGTGACTGAGGTGATGAATACAATTAATTTCCTACTCTTCTTCTCCTTATGCCTGCTCTCTAAATGACCTCCTCTCAATTGTCCATGTTACTCTCACGGGTCACAAAAGATTGCTGAGAAAGCAATCAAAATTGTGAGCATTGATTTTTTTAAATGTACATAGAAAAATAAATGAGGGGATTGTATGAGTTGAATGTCAACAGCAGAGAGAGAGAGACCTAACTACCACCTGCTAAAGTTGGTCTATTTCCTAAAGAAGAAGTGGGGAAAATATGTTTATAAACATTCTTGGGGTAAACAACCTTCTTGATTCTTCTCAGTTGCTAAATCTCTTGACAGTCTTCCTCTTCCCCTTCCCCTCAGTTACAATAAGTCTGCCCAAAAAAGGAAGGAAGAAAGTTAATTCATACCTTAAAAGTCTCTCTCCTTCTCACATTTATCCTTAGTTGATTTTCTTTAAGCATTAAACCACTCTACTATTGCATCAATGCATATAAAGAATAGCCAGAGAATCTTCACTCTGGGTCAGGTACAAGGTAATTCTTGCATGAAATTATCTATTTCTAGGCAGAACTAAAAATAAACTGAGATGCTACCATGGCTCACCCAGCTTTCAAGCAAGCTTCTTTTCTAAGTTCTGGTGTAGATGGCTTATCCTCTGCCTCTTAGCCACAATGAACCAGATGGAAACATTTCTTCTTACCTGTGCATATTGACAGAGATGTGTTGTAGGAAATAAGTGCTATTGTGAAATTGAGATTATATAATGCACAATTAAGCCATATTATTGGTGGGAAATGTACAGGACTATGTTATATTTCTGGTGTTTCTCTCAAACGTACTGTAATTACCTGCTACCAGTATATTCAACAAGTATTTGATGTAAATATATAATTACAGTGCCTACTATAAAAGTAAGAAAGAAATGAGTATTAACTTGGGAAAGGGAAGTGAGGAAATGCCTCATGGAGAAAGTAAACTGGTCCTTCAAGGATGTTGAAGGACCTTATGAGGAAAACATAAATTTGGAGATGGGGGTTAAATGGAATGCACAAAGGAAGCATAACAAACAATTAAGTCTATGTGCTCAAGGGAAGGAAAAGTGCCAGTTTCTATGGTAGAAAGTTCACGTTAAAAATGTCAAAATGCAACAGACAATAAAAAACAATTATGGAAAGTTATTTTAAATTATATAATTGGGAGTTTGTCTAATTCTGTAGATAAAAGGGAACTTTAAGGTGACTGAAGAGGATAAAGATAAAATAAAATCAGTATTGGGACACCTGGGTGGCTCAGCTGGTTGAGCAGCTGCCTTCGGCACAGGTCGTGATCCTAGAGTCCTGGAATCGAGTCCCACATCGGGCTCCTTGCTCGGCAGGGAGCCTGCTTCTCCCTCTGCCTCTGCCTGCTGCTCTGTCTGCCTGTGCTCACTCTCTCTGACAAAGAAATAAATAAAATATTTTAAAAAATCAGTATTTAAGGAACATCATTGTTAGTGTGTTAGACTATCTAAGAAAGTAGAGAAATGAAGAGAATGGTAGTGAGGGCTCTTGTTATGACACTATTGACCCAGTTTGGATTTCAACAGTTTAGGATCTAGAATGGGTAGGTAGTAGGAAAAATTAGAAGGATGAATGTCAGACACAATTCAAAGCAGAAGAAAGATTGAGACTTTGACTCTAATTGAATATAAACTTAATTGAAGTAAAAAATAATGGGGTGCCTGGGTGGCTCAGTGGGTTAAGCATCTGCCTTCAGTTCAGGTCATGATCCCAGAGTCCTGGGATCAAGCCCTACGTGGGGATCCTGGCTCAGTGGAGAGTCTGCTTCTCCTCCCCCTCTGCTACTCCCCTGCTTGTGCTATCTCACTCTCACTCTCTTGCTCAAATAAGTAAATAAATAAATTTTTTAAAAAAATCAAATGAAGTTGCTGCCTGTGTTCTCCTCAAGGATTTTGATGGATTCCTTTCGCACATTGAGGTCCTTCATCCATTTTTATGTGTGGTGTAAGGAAATGGTGGTGCATTCCATTTAACCCCCATCTCCAATTTTATGTGTGGTCTATTTTTGTGTGTGGTGTAAGGAAATGGTCCAATTTCATTTTTCTGCATGTGGCTGTCCAATTTTCCCAGCACCATTTATTGAAGAGGCTGTCTTTTTTCCATTGGACATTCTTTCCTGCTTTGTCGAAGATTAGTTGACTGTAGAGTTGAGGGTCTATTTCTGGGCTCTCTATTCTGTTCCATTGATCTATGTGTCTGTTTTTGTGCCAGTACCATGCTGTCTTGATGATAGGTGAGTGCTGTGAAGTGTGTAAACCTGGTGATTAACAGACCTGTACCCCTGGGGATAAAAATATATGTTTATAAAAAATAAAAAATTTTAAAAAAATCAAATGAAGTAAAATATAACATATCTGAACATATGTGTATTTGATAAAAATAGGAAAGTTAAGAACATGAATAGACTTGGGGTCATAAGTTCATTTTCATACACATGGGCTTGAGCCCGTATTTGATGATAAAGAGGTATTTCTCATGAAGTTTCCTGTCCTCTTCTGTATCACAATATCTAACAATATCTGGCAAAGTAATTGTTAATTTGATTAATGGGGAAAAAAATCTTAAGGTAGAGGAAATCTCTGGGTTAAGAAGATCTAAGGCTTTGATTCCAAATACACACCCCTTACTTAGTGATATAATATAGCCTTTGATTAGACATACTGAAAGGGGATTTCATTCTTATCTAGCCACTTCTGATGTTGAGAAGAGAGCTCTTTCTTACAGAGAACCCAAGTCTATGTACTCAAAGAAAATTCAGTGACCTCAGTTCTGCCACTTGGAACCACAGAGAAAAATACAATCTTTTTTTTGGTTGAAATCTCTTCACAGTATATCAGTATACAATACATAACTCCCTGAACCTTCTATTCTTTTTCTAAGTACATATTTTTAAAAATTGTCATTATTATTTTTTTATTGAAGTATAGTTGATACACAATATTACATTAGTTCCAGGTGTAAAACATAGAGATTCGACAAGTGTATGTGTGGTGCTGTGCTCATAATCAGTGTAGCTACTATCTGTTACCATACAGCACTATTAAAAACCATTGCCTATATCCCCTACTCTGTACTTTTTGTTCTCATGACTTATTCATCCCATAACTGAAAGGTGGTATCTCCCCACACCTTTTCATCCATTTTGCCCTTTGCCCCATATCCCTCTCCTCTGGCAATCATCAGTTTGGTCTCACCTCTTCTCAGTGTAACATCCTCTAGGTCCATTCACATTTTTGAAAATGGCAAGATCTCATTCCTTTTTATTGGCCGAGTAATAGTCCATTTTTAAAATATATACCACATCTTTTTATCCATTCATCTATCAGTGGATATTTGGGTTGCTTTTGTATCTTGGCTATTGTAAGTAATGTAGTGATAAACATAAAGGTGTATATATCTTTTTGAATTAGTGTTCTCACTTTCTTTGGGTAAATTCCCAGTAGTTGAATTCCTGGATCATACAGTATTTCTATTTTTAGTTTTTTGAAGAAACTCTATACCATTTTCCATAGTAGCTGCACCAGTTTACATTCCCCATCAACAATGCACAAGGGCTAAACCTTCTATTCTTTAGGATAAAGTACCTTAGCTTCTTAAGCTGGTCAAGTTATTTGGTTTCTATCCCTTTACCTTTTGGTGTTTCTTCCCTGGTCATATTCCAATTTGTTTAGATCTCTTAAAAAATGATCTTCATCTCAGGTAAACTGTGTACTTTGGGTGATTATGATACATCAATGCAGGTTCATCAATTGTAACAAACATACCACTCTGCTGGGTGATACTGATTATAGAAGAGGCTATGTATGTGTAGAAGCAGATGGTATATGGGAAGTCTCTGTACATTTTTCTCAATTTTGCTTTGAACCTAAAACTATTCTAAGAAAATAAAGTTGTTGTGTTTTTGTTTTTTTTTTTTAATATGATGCTCAGCTGTGAATACTGCTATCTGTGGACTCACAGAGTGTATTTGTATATTTGGACTTAGTCATTTCCCAGACTGTAAGTTTATTAAGGCAGTCTTCTATATGATTAGTTGTGATCTATGGGCTCATTTGTTTGTTTAAGCTCAAGTATACTTCATCCAAAATGTTACTCAGCTATTTTTTTTTACCTGTCTTGTTAAATGCATAAATAAACTTTCTCACTGTCCATCAGTTAAAACATGCACACACATGTACACACACACCCAAACTCGATGGATGGATGACACAATTTACCACACAACAGGCCCAAAGCCAAGAAAGTTTATCAAATATTCCTTAAACAATTTCTATACTAGAATAGAAGGAAGAGTCTTCAAATACACTTCAGGTAATTTCTTTTACTATCTAAATTCAACAGCTAATGGCTGAAATGGGTAAGCTTATTTATTAGGAATGTCTCAACATTCTTCTTGAGCTATCATCAAAGGTTAAGCTTTAATAAGAAATATAAATTTAAGAAAACAAAAAACTTTACAATAACTTCATATGTAATACATAATTAAAGAGTTTTGTTGAATCTGGATTTGAGGAGAATTTCAATAAGTCTATACTAATACTTAACTAGTTAAGGAAGCTTATCACTCTGGAAAAAAAACGTTTACTTAAGTCTGAAATGGAATAGGTGGGATTCATTCCAAAGAAGTCTTAATGATGCATGTATCATAAAATCCACATTAAAAATAGAAAAGAAGGTAAGCATAATCATTAAAGCACAATGTGTGAAAATATCTAATAAACGTTAGCTTGTCCAAATAGTACAACAATTGGAGAGGGGTGCTGAGAGCGAAGGAAACTGCTTTATATTGATGTAAATTCAATTACACACCCGACATGTAAAAACATAAGGGTGATCAGATTAGAGCCACCAGGAGAAGTGCAAGTAGAAACTGAATTAATAACTTTTGATGAAGCAAAAAAAGTTAACCATAGAGTTTTTTTTTAAGATTTTATTCATTTATGAGACAGAGAGTGAGCAAGAAAGAGAGTAGAAGCCTGAAGTGGGGGGGACAGGAAGAGGGAGAAGCAGACTCCTTGCTGAGCAGGGATCTCGACCTAGGACTCAATCTCAGGACCCGGGGATCATGACCTCAGATGAAGGTGGATGCTTTAAATGACGCTTAACCGATGCTTAACTGAGCTAGCCAGGCGTGCTGAGATTGGTGGTTCTTGAATATCAGTGGGACCCACTCTGTTTTATGGCCAGAAACCAGATTTATTTATAGTTTGTGATGTCAAGATATGAGAAGTTGAAACCCTGTAGTAAGTAGAATCAGAATATCAATAGGCCCTGGAGGTGGACACTTACAAATACAGAGTCTATGGTCCATACAACAATTTCACTACCTCTGTCCTTAAGATAGTCCCAGAAAATAGTGGATTATTTTCTCTCGGATAATGAAAAAGGAAATGGTGTCTATAATCTCACAAGAGGAAAAAAATGACGCCAGAATGATGGCCATTATATTCACAGTTGGATACAGAAGTCAGATTTTTCATTCTGATCCCAGTGGAATGACGAATGGAAAATCTTACCCTATTCCTCACACAATGGAGTACAAGTACTTCTAATTATCTTCAGTCAAAATAAACCAATCCAGGCTTACACAACAGCATTTTCAGGAGAACAACTGGGTTTAATAACAATGGTAACATTGACTATATAGTCATAATAACCTAATTTATTATTTATTTCAAAAGCTTAAAAGTTTTTTTGGAATTTACAGATGCAAAAGTATTATATTAAACAGTTATGGTGAGGATCGATTCATCAAGTTAAACCTCAAGGGGCAGCAAGAAGGTAAATGTGGTGACTACACTTTAAAGACTATACAGAAAGGCAACTTAAAACATCAGGAGAACACTGGCCTGAAATATTTCTTTGTCCACCCACTAAACTATGAAAATAAAGAGGAGGAGAAAAAAGAGAGCAGTCTTAAATTAAAACAAAACAAAAAAACAACACCACAAATAAAAAAAACTAAGTTATTCCTTTCTCAAAGTGTTCACATTTTTAATAGACCAAATATTTGGTTGAAGCTATTTTTCTTACATCACTAAATGTTTTTGAGTAGCAAAGGAAGGAGCAGCTTTCTTTTTTTATTGTTTTATAGGATTTCATTTATTTATTTGTCAGAGAGATAGAGAGAGATAGAGCACAAGCCGGGGGAGCAGAGGCAGAGGGAGAAGCAGACTCCCCGCTGAACAGGGAGCCTGATATTGGGCTCCATCCCAGGACCCTGGGAATGTAACCTGATCTGAAGGTAGAGGCTTAACCGACTGAGCCACACAGCTGTCCTGAAAAGCTTTAAAAATCCTCTAATTTGTCTATGTTAAATAACTGAACTGCTTAATTTAATTTAATTTTTTAAGAAAGATTTTATTCATTTATTTATTTGACAGAGAGAGACACAGTGAGAGAGGGAACACAAACACAAGCAGGGGGAGGGGGAGAAGGAGAAGCAGGCAGACTCCCCACCTCCCAGCAGGGAGCCTGACACAGGGCTAGATCCCAGGACCCTGGGATCATGACCTGAGCCAAAGGCAGCTGCTTCACAACGGAGCCACCCAGGCACCCCTGAAGGGCTTAATTTTATTTATTTATTTATTTATTGGTAGTGAAACAATAAAGGAACTTATTTCAGTGAGGCCAAAAAACTAGCCTCTCAAAAAACTAGCTAAAAATTCAAGTTTACGTAAGGAAAATGGGACAAAGTTGGTGGGTACATGCAAGTGGGCAGTAAAAATCAGGTCATGATTGTCATAAGTAGGGTCTTGATGGCTCAGGGAAGTCCCTGTTGCTTGAGGGGATAGTTTCAGTTCCCATCAGGGGATGCTTTGCCTACAGGATCTTTTGCCTGAATGAAAATTAAGCTCTTAATCAATTAGAAAGTACAGACTGAGGTCAAAATGGGAGTAGCTGAAGTCCTCTTTAAAGGTGAGGGAAAGGTTAACTTGGAGGAAGAGGTAGTTTCCCTGCCATCTCTGTGTCTCGTAAAGCACCATATCCCACCACAATGGAGTCCTCTAGAATTTTGTTGTGATCTCTGATCACTGGGATCTTAATAAATTCTCAGTAATTACTGTAATACGGATTTGGGTTAAATGTTCAGACATGGTGATTAACTACTGTGGTTTTCTTGGGACCAAGGGGTTTTCCTGGCCTGGGAAACTCAGTGTTAAGACTGGTCACTGACAATGTTTTTTTTTTTTTTTCATTTTATTTTATTTCTTTTCAGTGTTCCAGAATTCATTGTTTATGCACCACACCAAGTGCTCCATGCAATACGTGCCCTCCATATTACCCACCACCAGGCTCACCTAACCCTCCAACCTTCTCCCCTCCAAAATTCTCAGTTTGTTTCTCAGAGTACAGTCTCTCATAGTTCTTCTCCCCCTCTGATTTCCCCCAACTCACTTCTCCTCTCCATCTCCTCATGTCCCCCGTGTTATTCCTTATGCTCCACAAGTAAGTGAAGCCATATGATAATTGACTCTCTCTGCTTGGCTTATTTCACTCAGCATAATCTCTTAATTTTAAATCAAGATACTTCATCATTAAACACTAACATTTCAGTTTTATTTAATGTACAAATGGAGCGTACTAGTATACAAACTAAACAAGAAAAATCATTGTACTAGAAAATGTTTAGTTTAAGTGGTGAAAACCCATCTCAAATGAGTATAAGTAAAATAATGAGGAAAGGGGATGTGGGAAAAGGTGCTTTGGGCTCAGGCCTAAGCCGGGTTCCAGGGGCTCAAACACTGTGTTGCCTCTGTGTTGGTCCTACTTAGTAGGAAGTTAGTTGCTGGCAGTTTTAACCTCCTCATTCACACGGCTTATTATCCTTGTAAGGAGGCTCTCCTTCAGATGGTTTGAGGAAACTCACAGAGAAGGCCCTGATGACCTTGGCTTGTGTCATCATCAAACTTCCATTTACTGGATCCAGGAGATTGAAGTGATGATTCAAGGTTTTTCCTTCCACTTCCTTCTAATCAGCCACATGGGAGTGAGAATGAAGTGGGGAGGTCTAGATGCTAACTGGACAGAAACCCCTAAGATATCTCATGGTTGCAAGAACTCTATATGGAAGATGAAAAGGAAGCTCTGAGTTTAGTCCGCACTCTATTGATTACTGCCTGGTAACTAGTCACCCAATCACATTAACTTCAGTTTCCTCTGAAGTAGAAACATAGACTGTTATTCTCACAGGATGACTGAGAATTCTGTCCATCGAATGACAATGCCAAGAAAATGACCATGCCAGCAACTTTCCTAGTTTCACTTCTACCCCACCAGCTACCCCATCTTGTCTTCTGCTGCATCCTCCCCTTGTAGATGATCTCTGAATGCGGAACTGATGAGCACGCTACCCTATATCCACTTCCTGCCCGTCACCAACTGCAACATCTCTTAAAATGACCTCCTCTTCTCTCGTGACTTTAGAGATCATTTCTATGTCCAGTCTACATACCTTTCTCCAATTCTAACCTCTCCCTATAATTCTGGATGCATATATGCAAATATCTACTTGATATTTCTACGGGCATGTTTAATAGACACAAGGAGAATTTCTGATATCATAGATTCTCAATCCCACTTCTTCTCTCCTGTGTACCCCCCACATTAGTAAACAGCACTGCAATTCATGCAAATACTTAAGACAAAAATCTAGGAATTACTCTTGCTGCTGTTTCTTCATCCTTCAAATCCATGGTTTTGGTAGATCATGTAAATCTTACTTTCAAAACTTAACTCAAATTCACCCGTGTTTCTATCGCTGCTTATTAACAACCCAGCTCTAGAAACCATTGCCTCTTGGCTTAACTATGAGCCTCCTTGCCTTCCTATAACCTATTCTCTGCAAAACAGCCAGAGTATTCTTGTTAAAATACACCTTAGCTCACATCACACAAAACTCACACACCTCATTCACCTTCCCAACACACTTGGGAGTAAAAGACCTCACCTCTAATATTACCTGCAAGGCTATGCTTGATCTGAACCCCAATGTCTTTCAGATATGACCATGCCTATCTCTCACCCACACTGGCTCATTCTTGCCTTAGGGATTTCGTTCCAGCCACTCCCTTTGCCTGCCTCTCCTCTTCATCTCATAAAGACTGATTCCTTCTAGTCAGTTATCAATCTAAGTGTCACCTGTGCAGAATGTTATCCAGGAAAAACTCTCCTGTTATTTCTTTACTGTTCACTCAGTACTCCTGAATTCCAAATATGTGTGGGTTTTCATATGAAGCAGTTTTCCAATTCTGACCAACATCAACAGGGTGTCTTAAATTCATTCAGTTCTGACACTATCCATGGAGAGTTAGCATTAGATCATACAAATTAGGGACTCAGTCCTGTAAGATGACCCTAACCGAGACTTCAGATGCCAATCACAAGTCTGCGTAGGCGGTTACCTGTGCTTCTGACTGAATGGCTAGAAATGGGAGGTTCCCACATGTGAGAGAAAAACTCTCTAAAGGCTTGATATATAGGGAAACCATTTAGATTTTCAAGTCAGCATGACTGTATGTAATTGTTTAAACCCAAAGCCTAATTTATGGCTCACCAAGAATACATTGTATATCTGCCTTGTAACTGAGTAGCCTAAAGGAAAACCGTCCTGTCCTTAAGATACCCATCAATGCTCCTACTACTTCCTGCATTCCTTGATGTTAAAACTCCTGATTCCTGCCTATTTGTCAATCTACAATCTTTTGACCTTTTATAAGACGCAAAAAAGTATTCTACAGGTAGAAACTGCTCATTTTTCAGACACATTCTTCCTTGTGAAGAGCATGTTTCCTGGGCTCCCATAAAACTTTCTTTCTTTTAGAGATTCTAAAAGGTTTCCTCATTTTGCATCAATACACAACCCCTTCCTTCCAGGGGGTTTTGATTAATTTGCTGTAGCAGTTTACAGAACTCAGGAAAACAGTTTACTTACTAGATTACCTATTTATTATTACAAAGGATTTTAAAGGAAACAAATAAATGGTCAAATGAAGAGATACATAGGGCCAGGTCTGGAAGCGTCCTGAACACAGGAGCTTCTGTCCCTGTGGAGTTCAGGATGTGCCAAACTTTTTCACTAGCATGCAAGCGCTTCAGACTCCATACTTGTTGGGTTTTTAATGGAGGCTTCATTCCATGATTAAATCATTGGTCATCGGTAATTAAGCCAATCTCTAGCCCTTCTCCATCTTGGAGGTAAGAAAGGGTAGGTGAAAGGGTGGGGCTGAGAAATTCCTATCCTTTAATGGCTTGGTTGGTTCTGCTGGCCATCATCCCCCTTCCTCAGTGGTTTTCCCAAACTCTCATTAACATAAATACTGTTTTGTTGAAAGGGACTTGTGAATAATAAAAGATACCTTTATTGCTCTTAGGAAATTATTGGAGTTTTAAGAGTGCTATGCAAGGACTGGGTAACCACCACACAGATATTTGTTATAAAACATACCATCACAATTGTTCTTCAATTATTCAATAAAAATGGCCACCGAATCTCACTCTTTTATTGGAGTCTGCAATTTTTTTTTTTTCTGCAAAGGATCAGATAGCAAATCTTTTTTAGGTCTTTCTCCGCATATGTTGTCTCCTACAACTCATTGGTATTGCATCAGGAAAGCAGCTATAGACATTATGTAAAGAAATAAAACTTTATTTGCAAAAACATTTTGCCAATGCCTGCTCAATTACATCAAGCTATTTTAATTCTATGTTTAACATCATCTTATTTGTGCATAGTGTTTTCATACATTCAAAATTAAACTCTGCCCAAATATCCTCAAAAGAGCACTCTAGGAGAAACAAGCTTGACCACCCTGCCATCATCAAGTTCCCCCCACCATGAAATCAGCCACAAAAAATATAAAAGATAACAATTAACTTGTGTTGATTGTGGATGTCAAGGCCAACAAACACCAGATCAAATAAACTGTGAAGAAGCTCTATGACATTGGTGTGGTCAAGGCTGATACCCTGATCAGGCCAGATGGAGAGAAGAAGGTATATGTTCAACTGGCTTTTGACTATGATGCTTGAATGTTGCCAACAAACTTGGGATCATCTAAGCTGAGTCCAGTTGGCTAAATCCTATCTAAGTTTTTCATCATAGAAAAATAAAAATAAAAAAATGAACTCTGCGAGAGCAACAATAACTTTGATTATCTCCCTCATTGTTTCATGTTTGTTTTCCCTAACACCTAGTGATCGGAGCATAAACAGAGCTTAGTTAGTTGGACGGATGGATGGATGCAAGAAACTGGTATATAAAATTCAAAACACTATAGAAAAAAACGAAACACCTCAGAGCGTTTTTTTTTTTTCTAATTTTTTTTTTAGGATAAGAACTATTGAGAAATTATTAGTATAAATAAATGATTTTACTATTTAAAAGTCTCTATTTCTTCCTTAAATACAAGTATGCTACATAACGATAGCAAGACAAAGGAAAATTTAAATTGTGTTTCCACAGTTCATATTTGACAAAATCTACTCATTTTTACTTTACATTAAGGCTTTTCTTTTAGCCAGTCATTCTCAGTCGGGGTGATTTTGCCTCCCAGGGGATATTTGTCATTGTCTGGAGAAATATTTAATTTTAGAACTTGGGAGGAGGGGGTACCACTGGCATCTATAGGCCAGAAGCCAGGGATGTCACTAAATACCCTACAATGCATAGGACAAACCCCTACAACAAAGAATGATCTAGCCCCAAATGCAGTAGTGCTGGGGTTAAGAATCTTGCCTTACGCTTATTTCCCTTGAAAATAGGTCTTTGTGTTTAGGAAAATTTTATGAAATTTCAGTGTCTGTAGACCACTTGTGAAAATTTGTGAGAAATTCTATTTTATTTCCTAACATCCTCAAGTTTTGCACCACAATGCAGTTCTGAGAGGAACATTTCAGTTGGGGAAAAGGAAGACAAACCTCACAGTCACATTTGTATTCCAAGAACATTCAGCCAATCTGATAAGCGCCTTAGAGGAGTCAGACTTCAGGCTGCCTGCTCCGTGGACTCACACAAGGTTAAGTGCCTACCGCATTTCATGATATTCATTGGCCAAATGACAACAATGACAGTAAATTTCAGCTGACATCCTATGGCAGCAACAAAACAGGAAAGGAAGGAAGGAGCATTCCAAGGGCAAGAACAATACAGCGAGTATCCTTTTATAGTTTTCATGTAAGCCTATGACTTTGTTGTTGCATGCTGATACCGTCCATTGTTGAGTTAAACTGGCCCTATGCCACATTACTTCAACAAGTTAAGCTCAGACAATAGCTATAATTTCTCAATAGTTAATGCTAGAAATAATATTATACTTACTTAGATTTTTTAAAATCTTGATAGAATATAGCAAGAATCTCTTGGTATAAAAACCCATTATTTAGGAACTCAAAGAGAAACTTTCAAAACATTTACTCATACTTAACTCACCTAGCAGGGGAGCAGGTGTGTGTGTGTGTGTTTGTGTGTATTGTGTGTTGAGTGATGGGGAAAGTGTATCTAAAAGACAAACAAAGGCAATGTTCTGCACATTTTGATGCTGTCCATATCATTAAATAAATAACAGGGATTATATATAAATAATGTATAATTACATCTTCATGAACCTGCACAATATTTCATTATTCAAATTCTACTCCCATCTCTGTGATTATTCCTTCCTGCCACCTTCCCAGGGAGTTCTTCTTTTTGTTTTCTCATGCGAATATTTTTTAAATGTCTGCCTTTGGTTCCCTCTTCTAATTATGTATTTATTTGAGGATTTCATCTATTCTAACAGCTTCAACTGTTGCTTTCCTCCCAGTAACTTTCAAGTCTTTACCTCCATTTTTCACCAACTTCAAGAATATTTATTCTTTGATTTTAATAGCTATGGGTGCATCTGTTTGGAAATCCTGTTCATGCCTTAAATTGCATGAGTCCAAAACTCAGTTCATGATTTTTTTTCCTTTTATATAGAATTTTTTTCCACAGACTCCCATCTCACCCATCCCATTGGGTAATACACAAATATGGAAGTCACCCCGACACCTTCTTTCTCCTTAACGTGCAATTTCCTATCCATCATAAAATTCTACTCTTTTTCCCTCTGAAATATTTCTTAAATGTGTTTATTTCTTCCCTCTCCCTTACCACCAAATTAGTCTGTGTTATCACCTCATCCTCTGATTATGATACTTTCGTGTTTAAACATAGCTGATGTCATCCTATTGCTCTTAGGGTGGCCCTTTAACATGGACTGCAAGGATCTGTATGGTTTAGCTCTTTCTTGCCCTTCCTCTCTTTTGCTCTGCTCCAGTGACACAGCCATCTTTCCGTTTGACACAAGGTGATGGTTGTTGTTTCTACACTTCTCTCTCTCTCTCACACACACACACACACACTCAGAATTTTGCTGACCCGTTCTACTATTGGCTGTCACTACCAGCAATTCAGATTTCAGATTAAGAGTCATTTAATTGGGAGAAGCATTTCCCAAGAAGCACTGGAAAGACTTTTTTTTATTGTAGCCTCAAGTGTAATGAGATATCTCCCCTTCATGGTGCTTGTCACATTTGTTACACTGTTTATATTTGTTTGTATTATCAAATAGCCAGCTGTCTTCCCTAATAGACTATAATCTATCTGTTTGCATTCAGCATTTTAGCCCTAGCACTTAGCTTGGTTTCTGGCACATGATAGGATATCAATAAAGATCTGCTAGAAGTATGCACAAAATGAACTCCTCATGTCAATCCATCAGTTCACTCCCTAAATGCTTATGTTTCTGAGTTCTCTTATTCTATCATGGTTATCATCATCTACTAGACCCCAGGCCTAAATTTTCAGACTTCCTTGGCTTCTCTCTCTCTCTTTTCCCACCCACAACTAATTATTTGCTAACGTCATTGATTCTACCCCAGAGCACATTTCCCAAGAGCCTTCTCATTGCTATTACTGGTCTTTCCTGCTACAGGCTGTCCTCATCCTGTCTCGAGGCTACTGCAAAATCACCCAGTTGGGTTTTGTATCAAATCTTTTCTTGTCCCCGTCTTTCTTTCACCTTCAACAACACTGGTCATGTTGCTTCTATGATCAAAATGATTTTAGCATTCCTGACCATGTAGTCAAGACAGTATCCAGCAGGCAGCTTCTCTATAATCTCGACTCTGCACATTTTCTTAATTATCTCTAAACATTCTGATTTTCACATTTATATTCCAACTGAACTGAAATATTTCGTGGTTCCCGGATATGTCTTGTTTTGAGTACTTCTAGAACTTTATCTGTAATACTCCCCCTCAAACACACATTCAACTTTTCTTTTCTAGACTACTTATAGTCAAGGATTCTTTTTTCTTTTGTTTCACATTTTTATTTTTAATTTAAGAGCAATTAACATTTAGTACACTATTAGTTTCAGAGGTAGAGTTCAGTGACTCATCAGTCTTATAAAACACCCGGTGGCTCATTATATCACATGCCCTCCTTAATGCCTATCACCCAGTTACCCCATCCCTCCACTTGCCCCGCAAGGATTCTTTCTTACCACCATTGTATAGACTAGAGTGATCAACAAACAATGCTTAATAGATATATTTAACAAATTGCCTCATCCTTTCCTTTTTTCTTATGTAGCATTAGTTTACATATTTTCTTACATATTATATATCTTTCTATCAGAGTTTTTCCATGCCTCTTTTGAAAGACAACCACCAAAAGAAGGTTTTATGAAGTCTGCCTCCTTTGTTTTTTAAGGGTACTTCATTTTTTTTCAAAACTGACAACATGATAAGAGCAGGATTTTAAAATTATGACCTAGGAAAAACAAGCACAAACACTTGTTAAAAATTGTGCTTTTCTGTACTCAAGATGACATGCAATTCATAAACTGATCAAAGACCAGAGAAAGATAAAGTTTATCTAAAATAATAATACACACTATAAATACTAAAATAGTATCCCTGGAAAAGTTTAACTTGGCTTTCACTGCAATAGGTACCTTTTATCTCAGGAAATCTCTCAACTGTTTCTTGAGGGTGTTAACCATGGGTGTTAGCACTTTAGGCTAAGGCAACTTATCATAGTATTGATTGTATTTATTTCCAGGTAGTCAACCTAGAAACTATAATTTTGAATTGCTAACACTACAGATGTTTTTTCTTTTCTGCAAATACTAAACTTAAGTAAAAAAAAATGTTTTTTTTTTTTTTAACAATTTTATATACACTCTACCAAGTGCTTTGTATATATTTTCCAGTAAGGCTCTACTATATTTTAAAGCAGATTTTACTTTAATTTTAAATAGTCTTTACACATAAACTATGTAAGTATTGAGATTTTTCTATTAGGGAGTTATTCACCATTTTTTTTTTTTTATCTTAAATGTCTTTCATATAGTTCATTGCTCCAAACCATAACGCAAACATACACACACCCACACCCCCCTAAGTACGGTTAGTAAAGTGCATACATAGTATAAAAAATTTATAGATTAAAATGAGAATATGAAAGTTTACAGTATAAAGTTTAAATACAATCTTTAAAGAATCTTCCCACATGAAGATCATGGTGGTAAAACCACAAACCAACCAATGAATGGAAATCTTTCTTTTTACGTTTCAAGGCTTTTCCAAAAAGAGTTTAAGGCCACTGAAGGCTTTTCTGTGGAGTAAACAGAATGTGTATGTGTGGAAGCATCTAAAAATAAAACCGTGCAAACTTTATATCACTTTAAATTTAACTCTTGTGATCATGAAACTAAGAGTGAGTGTTGTCTTTCAAAATTGAGATACAATGTGGAAACAGACCATTATCTGTTTATGATGCTTTAGTATATGGCAAGAAAAAGGTTATTTATTTAAAAGTGAAATTATAATAAAGAAACACTACTCTACTGAGTTTAACATTAATTTAACATCTATTTATTAATTTTTAGGGTAAAGTTAATTTATGAGATAAAAAGTGTTATTTAAAATATTGACATCAGTAAAATATTGAGAAAAAACCTTTATTTTAGTAATAGCTGATTTGAATTAATGGAACATCCCACTCATTAATAATAGCAGCAGTGACAATTATTACTATTAGTGTTACTTACATACTTGGCAGCATCTTACAGTTTTTTATTTTGGTTTATAGAGTTAATTGAACATACTTTGCAGCATACAAATTTGCCTTGGATTTGATAGGTTACCATCATTTATAACACTCATTATCTTACATTGTTGATTATTGACTGGGTACCATACACATATTTGGACATACTGCCCTTATATTTTTTTTGATAATTCTTTAATTCTTATAACACCCTTATGAAGTAGGCGCTATTACTCTGATTTCAAGAAACCAGGATTTATAAAACTAAGCAGTTTATTCAAATCATATAGCTAGTAATTAGTATAATTGGTTCAGAACTAGACCATTCTGAACCTATGTTCCCAACCCTCTCACAACATTATTGTTTCCCTAAACTATGATTTCCTGATCTAAGACTGTTAAAATATTTAATCCTAAAAAAGACACGAACTACAAAATGTTATCTTTATACTAAAAATTAAAATTTCAGCTTAAATAAATCAATTATCTTGTACTTAAATGTTAGTTAAAGATAAAAACCATGGTTTGTCTAAATTTAGAGCCCATGCTGTTTTCACTATAGCAGTCCAATTGGACTCTTGGCAAAGATGGAAATGGTCTCTCTTGGCTCTCTAATATTAACATGTGGCTATTGGAACACAGCTGATGCTAATGAAGAACTATGTCTTAAGTTTTAGTTAATTTTAATTAATGAAAATTCAAATTTAAATGCTACATGTAGCTAATGGCTACATTACCACAAAGCACAACCAGGATTGAACTCTATTATCCTGACCTCCTAAAGCCATATATAAAGAAAACTTTATGAAAAAATATAATGAACTTAATTACTAAATAAATTTTATTTTATTTTATTTTTTTTTAAAGATTTTTATTTATTTATTTGACAGAGAGAGATCACAAGTAGGCAGAGAGGCAGGCAGAGAGAGAGAGAGGAGGAAGCAGGCTCCCTGCTGAGCAGAGAGCCCGATGCGGGACTCGATCCCAGGACCCTGAGATCATGACCTGAGCCGAAGGCAGCGGCTTAACCCACTGAGCCACCCAGGCGCCCTACTAAATAAATTTTAAATAAATTCAATTATTCCTCATTAGTTAATCCTTTAATTCAATATAAACAGGAATTTCCAAGTAAAGTAACCTAGCCGTATCCAATGTTGAACTCAAAAACTTTTCCTTCTTAATGTTTGTTCTAAGTTTACTTTTTCCCTAGTTGCATTATCTCTACTTAACCTTTTTTCAATATGCTTAAAAATAAAAAGATACACATTAAATCATGCTGGAAAAATATTTTCCTGTGCATCCTTGACAATCTTTCCCTTTATTTTTCTAGTGTCTAGAAAATGTGAGCTCTGTCTCCAATCTTTCTGCAGGAAATCTGTTTCGTATTTTACTGGTTGTGTTGTGACATTCACAGATCAGTAAATCCCAATTTGGAGGACTAGGGGTCATAGATGAGGCAGTTAAATCAAAGGGGATTGAATATAATGTCAAAGTCCCTAGTCTGGGCAAACAGCCCAATGCATGAAGATTTTGATTTTTCACTCTTCCAGTAACACGGAAAAGCAACCTTACAAAATTAAAAGTTTCTAGACTAAGTTCTGTGACAACAGTTATTGGCAAATGAGATGCCTTGGTACAAGTCTACACTGCTTACCTGATGGATGGTAAAAACTTTGTCCTCTTACTATCCCCGTTAACACTGCAGGACCTAAGGCTATATCAAGATGTTATTTATATCCTAGAGTTAGTCTTAAAACATGGTATAATATCAATCCAGACTTCTGAGAAACAGCAAATAAACAGTTATTCTTTACTTGTCAAACTGCCATAGATCCTAACTATGCTACTCTCTTTTTCTCTTGTCCTATTCACCTCCTGAATACAGAGGTAACTCCTAAACTCACTGGGTTACAGAGAGGGATTGGTCTACACTAATACACATTCATACCTGCTAAACAGTTTCTACCATGCACATTTTCCTGATTTTTCTTAGAATCCAGATACCTTAGTACAAACTTGAAAATCTGGAGTCTTCAGGAATGGCATTTCCCTGGCGCCTGCCTGGCTTGTCTTAATAGCATGCTACTCTTGATCTCCAGGTCCTAAGTTGGAGCCCAATATTTTGTGTAGCGATTACTTAAGTAAATAAATAAAATTTTTTTTAAAGATTTTCTTTATTTATTTGAGAGAGAGAGAGAGAGAGAAAGTAAGGTGAGGAGCAGAGTGGGAGGGAAAGAGAGACAATCCTAAGGGGACTTAACCTTGGCTCTGAGCTTTGGGACTCAGGGCTAGGTCCTTCCAATGGAGACATCATGACCCAAGGTGAAACCAAAAGACATAGGCTTAACCAACTGAGTTGCCACCCAAGTGCACTAATAAATAAATTAATTAAAAATAAATAAAAAATAAAATGTAACATTATGTTTGTTTGTTTTTAAAGAAGGAAATGGCATCTCTTCTGTATTCCTGATTTAAAAACCAAGCACCTTTCTATTGTTATAATCATTTCTTTTAGGTCTTTCTTTTCCTTTTTTAAAAAATCTGATTCCAGTTTAACATTAGGCAGAAATTTCATAATACAATTCATATAACAGCGAGATGGAGATGATTTCAAAATCATTAGATGTATTTCTTGCCATTCACCTCTCCTGATCTAATGTGAATATTGTTATTAAATTAGATGGATTAAATGGAAACTTTACTGGTTTTCCATTTGTGTTTAAATCCTGACCCTGCTTCTTGCAAGCCATGGCCTTGGTTGAATTCTTTTAATTCTCTCAGTCTTCATTTCTTTATCTGGAAAATGAGTGTGATAATGATACTTACTGTATGGAGTTCCTGTAAGAATTATATA
Organism: Mustela nigripes; assembly: GCF_022355385.1. Lineage (NCBI taxonomy): Eukaryota > Metazoa > Chordata > Mammalia > Carnivora > Mustelidae > Mustela > Mustela nigripes. The sequence continues at coordinate 166,220,155 of NC_081558.1, read as the reverse complement.
AGATAATTTAAATGAATTACTTAAAGTATGGTTTGACAGATTAAAAACACTTAATAAATGGTATTACTGTCCTTTTATTGTTGTCCATGTAAATAGATGTGGGAAAACTCATGACAGCTAATAAGTACACACTGAAGTCTATTTATATGTAGACCAAGACACAGTAATGAATATTCAACCAAAACCAAGGAAAAATCTTTTAGAGTATCTATAAAGAATTAAACATGATAATAGGTTGCTAGTCACTGAAAACACATTTTCCTACTATTTGAGGAATACATAAATAAAAATATTATTCCTACTATTTAATTTATAATCAAACATGAATAAAAAAAAATGACAATGGTTTTTCCTGATGCTTTACCTGGAGCTAGTTAATGCCAATTGGTATATTTTTAAGAAAGAAAGAATTCTCAATGTATGCGCCAGAAATGAAGCACCATTTCTTACTGATCAAAACAATTCTTCTTGGTTTTCTTTATATTTTTTGCATTTGCTCAAAGAAGTCTTCTTAATGTCCAAATAAGAGTTCATTGTTGAGATGAAGTGAAACTCCAACCTCTCCATCACATGGAAGTAGTAATTAGACCAGGCTTGTGTGTACAGTTAGATCTCAATCAACGCTGTTGACAAAGCCCAATTTGACATACACTCTAAACTCCAGAGATTATTTTGAAACTGCATCTTTATAAATTTCAGTGTATTGTTCTGCAACACCTTCAACCAGGATTGTTTTCTGAATTTTACAGGATCATCTACACTTCAATCTTTGTGAAAGTGTAGCCATGATATTTCTGTTAGATTAACTTGTTCTTATTTTCTAGAATAAAGCAGGAAAGAGGGCTTAAAAAGGCAATGAAAATGGAATTATAATACTGTGTATCTTTTCTATCTCCATACTAATGTACTATACTGCAAACATTTGGGTACACATTGAATGTCAGCAATCAGAACACAGCAGGTTCCTCAAACCATATAGCCTAAGATATATAACATCCCACACATTTTGATTAAAAATTGAAAATACTATTCAAAGCAATAAAGCCCACTTCAAAACTGACATAATAACATATCTAGAAATCAAAATTAAGTTTTTACAGAATCTAAGTGCTATCTGAGTTAAATTAGCTTTTGCAGAAAAGTTTTAAAAATGGCATTGCAATTATTTCTGAAAACCCTGTAATATATCGAAGGACAACTTTGTAGTTCATTTGCAAGTATCTGAAAGATGTCAAGAAAAGAAGTTATTTTCTGTAAGGAAGATTTGGTTACATGCTTTTTTCTTAACTTTAAATCTTTAAATGTAAAGTTTAATAAATTGTCAAAATGTTAACTGTGTTTCTTAATAAACAAAATACACCAGTTGAACACTTTTTCTTAGAAAACTCAGATTTGTGCTTAAGGTAATAATATGTCCAGCTACAGACTCCTTTGCAGTTGGTAGTGGCTACATGACCCAGGACTAGACAGGAAAATGTACGAGAAGATCCTGGAGAAAGTACTCCTTCCCAAACAGGAGGCAAAATCATGGTAGGATAAAGCATTTTTGCCATTTGTACACTCTACTGCCCGGAACTCAGATATTATGACTAGAGGTATAACGTTAATCTTGCAACCATGAAGATAAAATATTATCTGTATAAGATGGTAAGAGCAGGAGGGGCGCCTGGGTGGCTCAGTGGGTTAAAGCCTCTGCCTTCGGCTCAGGTCATGATCTCAGGGTCCTGGGATGGAGCCCCACATTGGGCTCTCTGCTCAGCAGGGAGCCTGCTTCTTCCTCTCTCTCTGCCTGCCTCTCTACCTACTTGTGATCTCTGCCTGTCAAATAAATAAATAAAATCTTAAAAAAAAAATATGGTAAGAGCAGGAAAACAGGAGACTGAAGATCTGACAATATCATGAAGTTGCTTTAATTGTCAAGACTGCTCCCCTCAGACAACTTGAGAGAGAAAAATGAACGACCTAACTGATTAAGCTCCTATTGGTTGTGTTCTTTGTAAAATTCAGCCAAACACAAACCTAACAGATTCCACACACTATAAAATTACATTCTAAGCAGTGATGTTTAATTATTTGACTAAGATCAATGATAGAATGAGAAAATAACAATGTATAGAAATGGAAAAGAAAAGCAATGATATCATATTTTTAATATGTGCATGTTCTTGTAAGTATTCTCTAACAAGCCTGTTATAAAATACAACTTCGGCATTTTTGCAAACTTTCTGTCATTCCAAAATAATGTTTTTTTAATAGCTTAAAACAGGCTACTCAAAGATAATAAACTCTTCCCTAGTTTGCTCAAATCTAAAGCAGAGTGATAAAAATGATCAAAGTCCTTAGGTTAAAGTGATCCAATCAGAAGTACTGGATGAGAGAGAAAATTGAATTTCCACTCTTTGGTAATTATCTCTTTACACAATAGAGACATATGCTATAGTGACAGAATTTCTATCTGTTAGTTAAAAGCAGCATTTGAAAACACTTACTAATCAAGGAATAATTTCATGTCTGAAAATTTAAAAAAAGAGATTGGTTGTAAAAAGAGCAGGAGGTGTTGCTTCATGACACATCCAGCATTTATTTAAATAAAATCTTTATTCTCTGATCGGTACTTATACACACATTTAATTTTGAAACTGTATGTAAATGAAGTTTAACCATTTCTTCTGAAAAATTAGAGTAAGTTTCGATTTCATCATAAGAAAATCTTTTGTAAAAAAATACTTGGGACCATTCTCTGTACCTATTTCCTTATGTGTAAAATGGGAGAATATATCCTACCCCATAGAGGTGCTAGGTATGTACATTAAGCACATCAAACATGTCTGGCACAAAGTAAGGCAATATTAATAAAACACTGTTATTTCCATTGTTAGGGAAGGGAGATATGATGACGTGTTTCCCCAAAATGTGTACCTTCCTTCTGCAGTGCTGAGCTTTGGCTGGATAGTGGTTCCCCAGCTAGGGACTACATTTCTTAGCGCCTCTTGCAAATCAGTGGGCCTTGTGCTTAGTGCTTGCTTGTGGAATGTGAGTGGTAGTGGAATATATCACTTCTAGGTCACAGTATTTACCAAGTAGCTATGTTTCCCTATGTGTTTTTCTCCCCATTTGCCCAGTATCTATGGATGAACTCCAAGACTCTATGAGATGAAGAGGCATAAAGTGGAAGAAACCTGCATCCTTGAATCACCAAATGGAGGAAAGTCATGTATGCAGGAACAATAAACTCTAGAATGAGTCTATTACATGAGTAAGAAACAAACTTCTATGATGTTAAGAGACTAAAATTGGGGAGTTAATTTGTTATGTGTTAGTCAGTTGTCAAAAATTATATGAAAGTGATGTAATAAAATTCATGTTTACCACATAAGCTGAAAGTAAAATTCTGATTTTTTTTCCTATGAATTGGTTATGATAGCCTGATAGTCATGTATTTTCTAATTAAATCTCAAAGACAAATTTTAACATCATTATATTATTTCTTCTATTATGTTTTAAAAACATTAACTTTCATGATGTTCCCTTATAAAACCCAATTAATTTTTGTGGGTTTGAAATTTAATTATTGAAGATGGAGAGTGTGTTACAGAAGCTATTATAATTCAAGATTTTTTCTCTTTTTGCAAATGAATGGTCATAAAGGAAATTTACAATTTAAAAACCAATTAAAAGGAAGGATGTTCTAGTAATTGATGTTCTAGTAATTTTGCTGGTGAGCAAAAATCTGTTAATATAAGTTGAACCACTTTTCAGTTGACTTTTGCCTCAAATTATACTATTTGTGATTTTAGTTATGATGTTATGACCAGAGCCAATAGCTATTTCTTTTATGTAAATCATTAGATTTTTATTTCAAAGCTTCTATAACTCAATTCTTAAAAGTAAAATGATAACAGTATAAAAAAGTTGTGGTAATACCAAAAATCTCATGACCTTACTTTTTTAAAATAACAGCAGGAAAGCATTTATTATGACATATTTATGATATATTTCGATCCTGGAAGGCAGGGATCTATTTAATTTATCTACCTGTATAAATATGCACAAAGGTAGAGTGTTTGGTTTTCCAGCTGACCCCTACCCAAAGTATGAGTGGAGCTTCTATAGTTTATTTGTTCAACTAAACATCCTTTAAAAAAATAAAGATTTATGAGAGAGAGAGAGAGAGAGAGAGAACATGAAGAGGAAGGGCAGAAGGAGACGGGGAGAGAGAATCTTAAGCAGGCTCCACACCCAGTGCAGAACCAGGTGTAGGACTTGATCTCAAGACCCTGAGATCATGACTTGAGTCAAAATCAAGAGTTGGATGTTTACCCAACTGAACCACACAGGTGCCCGTAAACATCCTTTTATATACTTTTTTCTAGATGAGTTCCAGACTTGTATATGACATTAGCAGTATGTTATACGTTATACATTTTGTATGTGTATAACATACACATACAAAATGTATGTATTATACATTGATGTCTGTATATGCATGATTATGATTGTGCATTTGTATATGAAAAAGGATAGATGAGAACTCTTTTTCTTTATGTTTGGGTGTCCCACCCTCTTGGAAACACTTGCTTATAGAGAAGTGTAGAATTGCATGTCTCTGCCTGGAAGTATCTTAAAGCATTCATTTTTTGGGTAATAATAATTAGTGCTCATCTTAAGGGCATAATGATATGTTTGTTCCACCATTAACAATTCTTTTCATAAAGAGTTTTACTGTCCTGTTTTGTTGAAAAGAGTCAATGGTTAAATTATGTCTAGTCAGGTAAAGAGACATGTAACCTGTCCAGTTGATGTGAGAACTACATTTCTTTTTTTTTTTTTGGTTCGCTGAAATAATCTATGCAAGAAAAAGACAGAAACTTTGTAAGTGACTAAGACAATATATACTTATTAAACAGTATTTCAGGAAAATACTAAATAGTATTAAAAATGTTCATAATTCTTTCACCATAATTCTTTCACCAAACATACTCTGGTAGTATTTTGAGATGTTTCCTCTTTACCACACACATTTTTCTGCTGTGGTAGTGCTCTTTGAATCATTTATCCATTTTTGCCTCATTGTTTTCCAGATAACATTATATCAGACTTGCTTCATTAAAATTATTCTTCAAAAAGAAACATGAGGCACATAGGAGTATATATTCTTTAAATACCATTTTGCCATCTTGCATGTTAATGCTTTTAAAACAATCTGGGATAAAGTGCATTTTTATTTCTCCAACTGTTCTTTATAACACATTTATCTCAAAAATTACCCCATTCTCTGGTTTAGCATCCGTTTCACTCCTTCACCACTTATATTACTATAGATGGACTGGTTTACACAAGGTTTACTCATGGTGATGTGTCAGACTAACTTCTAATGCAAACACACTTTTAAAGAAATTATTTGCGGTGGTTATGCCGTATCTCTATTCCTAATTGTTCACCTATCCCTCTCCACACTTATTCCTTCTTCTTTGACTCCAACTTTCATTCATTTACTCATTGGGAGAACACTTATGGAGTCCTTTTCCATGCCAGGCAATGTGAGAGAGACCCTGGGCCATGATGAATAGGACACAACTTTTGACACTAAATTACAATATAATGTAATAGGTATTAGTTGGTATGAATAGAAGGTATTTTTGTAGGAAGAGTAGAAGCAGTCAGTCTGGTCTCAGGTGTTCAAGCACAGCCTTCTTGAGAACACAGTTTTATCAACTGGAATACTGCCAGCTCAAGACATGCCTGATGGTCAGAAAAGGAAGATTTAGTTCTTATGAAGAATCTCCTCAAATATAAATCTGGTAACTCAGGTAGATTCAGGAATGAGACATTCTACAACTGGGATAATTCAAGGTGTTGAGGAAGGAGTAACCGAGCTCCATTCAAAGATTAAGGCAGGGAAGAAGGTGGGCAAACTCCTTTACCTATAGATATTTTCTCTGAAACTGCCTAGGGTGCCCAATGCATAGTGCCTGGTGAGCATAGCAAGTTCTCACAAGTAATGTGTTGCTCTCATAATGTGTCCACTGGTATCAGTTGTTTTAGCCTAATGGGTGGGGTAGTGCAATAGGGAATTTGAGATGAGGTACTAGACATCAGGAACTTTCTATACTTGGGAGAACAGGAGATGTGATCCAGGCTTGGGAAAGGACTACAGTGCTTGGCTTTGAATTCAGTAGGCTTCACTGCCAAACACAAAAGCAGTGAGCCTAGAAAACTTAACACACATAGAATCTTAGGAGAGGAACCCCACGCTGAATCCTGTCAATTAGCCTGGATCCACAATGCAGTGCACAGAAGTCTCTATTATTGGGAAGGGGGCACATTTTAAGCACCAACTATACTGACTCCATAACATGGTTAGGGAGATTCTTTCCTTCTGAAATAAAGGATGCTTGCAGACACACTAAGCTTTTTCTCTGTCTACAATCCTTCAAACCAGAAACTATCAAGTTTTAGTAATATTTTCAGTAAAATGTTGTTAAGTGATTAGCTCTCTTAGAATGAAGAGAGGAAACAACTAGAAAAGCCTTATCAGAGACACAGTCTCACAAAGATTCCTAGCTTTGTTGAATTAGAGGAGTGGGCTGCTGGGCACCTGGGTGGCTCAGTGGGTTAAGCCACTGCCTTCGGCTCAGGTCATGATCTCAGGGTCCTGGGATCGAGTCCCGCATCGGGCTCTCTGCTCAGCAGGGAGCCTGCTTCCTCCTCTCTCTCTCTCTGCCTGCCTCTCTGCCTACTTGTGATTTCTCTCTGTCAAATAAATAAATAAATAAATCTAAAAAAAAAAAAAAAATTTAAAAAAATTTAGAGGAGTGGGCTGGATCCTATTCCAAGTTGTCTTGTAGAAGCCAGGATCTTTGGAAGGCAGCTTGTGGGGTCTCTGGGAAGTGACTCGGGGAAGGGCAGGACTCTCTACTCAGGTAGTTACACTTGTTGGTGAGCTCTGACGGGAGGTGTTGACTTTGTGGATTTATGACAGACAAGCTTCGGAACCGAGTAAACTTTCGAGATCAATTCTCTCCCTAACTTCCATTACAGTAAACAATTTCTGCTGAAGGTCTTCATAAAAGAATCTGAAAAGGCCATAAGAAATTCCCACAGACTATTTATCTCAGGAATTTACTTCCTGACTCAACAGTCCCAGTCTATTAAGCAATAGGCAGAAGCTCAGGAATGGTGTCTAGATTCCTGTGAGCAGTCACATGGATGAACTTCCTCTGACCACAAATTTTCCCTGCCCCACAATCCTCTTAAAATTCTTTATTTTATTATTAAGTTTCTAAAAATGAATTGTCTAATTACTATATATTTAATATAAGACATTTTAATGATTTAGAATAAATGTAGAGGGAGGACCTATCCATCTGTAATTGTACTGTTTTTTTCCACTTAACATGTTAAGGGTCTAAGTGTTTTGAGTCTATATTCTTAAAAGTAAAACTCTCTAAGGCAGAACAGAAAATCTGAGACCCCCTACTCTTTTTTTTTTTTTTTTGGTGGGTGCACTCTTCCTTTACCTGTAAGATTATTCAGAGAAGTGAAATGAAATTGAGACTGACCTAAAGGGAAACTGGATTTTTTATTCTTGATCCTTCAAATGCCAGTGTAGTTTCTAACCAAACCTATATAATGTTGGAGAAAAGGTTATTTCTAAAAGTATGGTTCGTTCATACAATGGAAAACCATGATTGCAGCTTGAAAAAGGAAAAAAAAATTCCATATTCAATAATAGGAAATAATATTCAAGATACAGTAATTGACAACAAAATTAAGTGGTATAATAGGTTATTATGTGCTCTTATTAGTGTTAAAAAGGAGATAGGCAGATCTATAGATTGATAATACATATACCTATATATCTAGAGGATTTTCCCAGCATAATATACAAAAAACTGATAACTGAGAACAGTAGCTCCTTCTGGGTTGCTAGTGGGGGAAGAAGACTTAATTCTTATTTAACTCCCCTTCCACTGTTGGATATTTTTACTATATAACTGTATTATTATTTTTATTAAAAATAGTTAAAAATATTATCCATGAGCCTTATGGAAGGTACAGATTTTAATCTAAAACATTTCTTTAGCATATGCTTATTATGAGACATCCAAATAATCAAATAGCATTGAACCTCTAAATTAAGACGGTTGTTTGCCCATTTCTAATATACTACCTACTTACAGAAAATGGATCTATGGGACACTATCATGCAATTTTAGGGAATGATGTAATAAATTCTATCAGGACAGAAATTTCTATAATCTTTAAAATTATTGTTTAGGAGTTCAAAACCTTGTTAGAATTCTACATGGTATAGCCAGCCATCTTCTGTTTTATTTTCTATTTCTTATACTATTAGGAATTTAGATAAATTTCAGTTCATCCCTCCCTTGTGCAGCTAAAGCAGAGGCCTCCTCAGAATACCATCATTGCCCAACATGAAAAAAACTGTAAGATGGAATTTTATTCCTTTTGGAAATGTAGCACATATAGGATGTGAATAGTTTCCCAATAGCCATTGACGACATTGACTTTGTGAATCAAGAGAGATGTAGGTACATTCATTTGCTTATTTTTAAACCTCTGAGGAAAAATATAGCATTTAAAAGCCTCATCATTAGTCATTGAGATAATTGCAATTTAATATTCTGACTAATGTTCAGATAATTCTTGGGATAGCCCATGAAAGTAGGCTATTTGTAAAATCTTGAGAGATTGGCCATTTTCTGGACTTTTATATTTAAGAATATATTTCTCTTCTATTATTTAAAGTCTTCTTTTAAAGTCTGCAAAAAGGAGATGGAAACTAAGGAAATTTTATCTCATTGTGGAAGATATGGTCAAGTGTCAAGAAACAATGTTTCATTGGAAACATTACCTGAGCCTTGACAGAACAAAAATGGGTCCTGGCCCTGAGTAAGCGGACAAGTGGAAAGTGGAGGGGACTTGACTGAAATTGTCTATCTTTCCATGAAGCATTTTTTCCCCCTTAGTTTTCTGACTCTAGACTTTAAAAATCTTACTTTTGATTTCCTAAGCATACCCATCTTTCATGAATCTTTAGTCTATGCCAGGCTGCCTCAACTTGGTCTAAAAAGTAAATTACATTACAGTAAGGTTATAGGAAATCACATACATAACCGATTTATAATCACAGAGACCAAATACACTTTGCATAGCAAAGTGTAATTTTTTCAGTTCTTGAAAAATCAGATCCACTGTTTAGAACATTTTACTAAAATATTCCAAAAGAATTCTGATCTGATTGTCCCATAGAGGCTTCAAGCTAAAATTGTCCAAAATTAAATTTAGTATTTTCCTTCACTCACTGTCCCATCAACTCTCTTTCCTGCTGTGTTTCTAATCTCAGCAAAGGACTCTACCCTTTCCTACCCTCAATTACTCCATCTCCTCCCCCTCCCCCGGTCAAACTGACCTAAACATCACTTAGGTCCACTCCTTTCTTCTATTCTATTAACCTCAGCCTAGTTAAGGTTCCAATAATATTGCCTGAATACTACAGCAGGTTAATAATTAATCTCTTTGTCTTCAGTCTTTTCATTTAAAATCCATCCCCACAAATTCTTTTAAGACACTGATATGTCTATGTTGCTTCCTTCAAATGACTTCTTCGTGAAAGATTCAAGACTCTTCACCAGCTGACATATGCCCAATTTTCCATGATCAAATTTTACCCTGTGTTCCACATGTATTCTGAATTTTCAGGCATAATCATCCATGACAATTGTGTTTTTGAATGAGGCAATTTCTCTTATGATTTCATGGAGTTAGAAGTGTTGTTGAGCAAACAAGAGTCCTAGCAAAGAACTTCTGCAAATATCCCCAGGAAAGGACACGAATT